>NC_047114.1:15803593-15861195 GCF_902500255.1 Thalassophryne amazonica | reverse complement strand
TGGAAACTAACTGAATTAATTTCTTTGAGCACCTTTAAATGTAAAACTAAGAGTTACTGAGGCCAATTGTACTATATGCACTTGTTTCTCATAATGTGTTTATAACTTCTGTGTTTTTACTGTATAAATATGTAACTGTATTTTGTGTTTACTGCTGCCATTTTGGCCAGGACTCCCTTGAAAAAGAGGTTTTTAATCTCAATGGGATATTTTCTGGTTAAATAAAGGTTAAGTAAGTAAGTAAGTAAGGTCAGTCATCAGGTCCCTCCGTGGAGTTCTGGGATTTTTGTTCACCGTTCTCATCATCATTTTGACCCCATGGGATGAGATTTTGCGTGGAGCCCCAGATCAAGGGACAATATCAATGGTCTTGTATGTCTTAAATTTTCTTACAATTGCTCCCACATTTGATTTATTCACACCAACCTGCTTGACTATTGTAGATTCACTCTTTCCAGCCTGGTGCAGGTCTACAATGTTCTTCCTGGTGTCCTTCGACAGCTCTTTGGTCTTGGCCATGGTTGAGTTTGGAGTCTTACTGTTTGAGGCTGTGGATCTTTTATACACGACCTTGAAATGATTTTTACAGAGCCACTCCTTTATTGACCGAGTGGTGTGTTTGGGATCATTGTCATGCTGGAAAACCCAGCCACATTGCATCTTCAGTGCTCTCACTTATGGAAGGAGGTTTTGGCTTAAAATCTCACAATACATGGCCATGTTCATTCTTCCCTTAACTCGGATCAGTCGTCCTGTCCCCTTTGCAGAAAAACAGCCCCAAAGCATGATGTTTCCACCCCCATGCTTCACAGTAGATATGGTGTTCTTGGAATGCAACTCAGCATTCTTCATCCACCAAACACGAAGACTTGAGTTTTTACCAAAATGTTCTATTTTGGTTTCATCTGACCACATGATATTCTCCCAATCCTTCTCTGGATCATCCATATGCTCTCTGACAGAATTCTGCCAGAAATCTTTCTACTGATGTCATTACTGTGGACATCAGTAATCTTTGTTTTGTTTTGTTTGAAAGTGCTTTCTGCATTTACTGTGTGCACACAAAATTACATTATTCGCTCAACTCAGTTAGGTTTATTTTACTTAAGATGATAATTAAAGCTTGAATATGAGTTCAGGATTATTCTCTCAAAATAACTGAGTTGATTAAACTGATCAGGTTTTGTCCAGTATAAGAATGAAATAAGTGACCTGTTGGTTCATTGAAAAATGCACAAAACACTGAATGCAGTCAAACATTTTATGTTATAAAGACAATTTATTAAAAAAATATATTTACAGATAGTAAAAAAATAGAATAGATCTGGAGATGTCTCTGCAGGCTACTGAGGGTCAGTGCTGAGGTGTCTTGACCTTTTTAACCTGCACAATAAACAAATAAACACATTCAGACTTTCAATATGATGCCAGCTGCTAAAAACAAGAGTCACATGTTCGATCTGACTGTTTCCTCACCTTCCTGTTGGGCTTCCACGTCGGGTGGAGCTCGTAATGTCGTCGGCTCTCAATTCTGGCCAGTTCGAAATATTCTTCTTTCTCTGTTGCAGAGAGAGAATGCCACTGCAAACACAAGACAACACACTGTCAGTTCACGCACTCACTGATACAATGATAAGATTGTGCACGTGAGGAGTGTGCACACTCACCATCTGTCCCAGAATCTTATTCACGATGGCACAGTTTTTCACCTTCTGCTGTGCCACCACAAGTGGGCGCTGTGTCTGTCTAAACACCATGAAAGCATTTGGAGGCTTTTTTACGTAGGGTTTGGGATCAGCAGAAGTGCTGGGAGGGGCGCTGGGGTTTGGAGGATCAGGAACACAGGCGGGATGAGCAGAAGTGCTGGGAGGGGCGCAGGGTTTTGGAGGCTCAGGAACAAAGGCGGGATGAGCAGGAGTGGAGGAAGCCAGATGAAATGTGGGAGGGACAAAAGTCAAAATGTTTTCAGCAGCAGGAGTGTTGAGTGCCTGGTACTGAGGGCCTCCAAGGTCCATGATCAGGAGATCATCCTGATACAGAAAACACAAACAAACACAGCCAGCAGTTACAAAATATGATCTGCCCATATTTATCATAAATCCACCTCTCCATTCAGTAAATCTCTTAAAGTGCATCTGGCAAATGAAATGTCAAATGAGCTGACTATTCTAAATAAATAAAGTATTATGAAACTATTGGTGTATTGTTTCTGTGAAGGCTCTCATTTGTCCAGGTGGTTTCCATGGTAGAGAAGCTTGAATCTTCGACTGGACTGAGTTGCTTGACGCGAGGACGTTTCGCTTCAAATCATAGAAGCTTCCTCAGCTAAAATTCTTGCTCTGGTAGTCTGACTTCTGTCTTGACCCTTGTCGAGAAGAACAAACAGAAGCCACAAAAGCTGGTGTTTTAAACCTAACCAGACGCCTCCTACCGAGAGGCAGACTGCTATTGGCTCGTGATTAAACAATTGCTTTAATTAGCACCTATTGTGCTCTAGTTAACACCGTCCTAATGACAGGGTACCTGTCCCTCCAAACGATGGGACTGACGCCTCTCCTGATGATGTGAATGACTCATTACCATGAGCAAAAGACTGCTTTGATCTGAGTACCCCATTGTAAACAGGGGACAAAGTGTGTCTCAGATTCCCTCCCCAGTTAAGGCTGGGTTTCAACTGTTCCACATAGAATGCCTCCTTCACCCCTCTCTCAAACCATTTCTTCTCTCTGGCTAAGATTTTAACATCCTTGTCCTCAAACGTGTGGTTAGTGTCTTTAAGGTGGAGATGAACTGCAGACTGAGGTCCAATGGTGCTGGTATAGCCTTTTGTGTAAAGATTGCTTTGTCTCACCTATGTAGTGTTCGTTACAGTTTTCCTGACATCTGATAGAATACACTACATTGCTCTGTTTGTAAATAGGGATCCTGTCCTTAGGGTGAACTAATTTCTGTCTCAAGGTGTTAACAGGTTTAAAGTAAACTGGGATTTTGTGCTGTATGAAGATCCTCTGTAGTTTTTCCCCTACTCCTGCTAAATAAGGGAGAGACACCCCTCTTCTTCTTGTCTTCGTCTCCTGTCTATCTGGTCTCTTTGTTCTCTGGGACTTCTGCACTTTATCCAGGGACCATCGTGGGTACTCACATACCGTGAGGGCTTTCCGGACAAGTTGTTGTTCTTGTTGTTGTTCTTTAGGAAGTTCTTGAGGAAGCTTCTACGATTTGAAGCGAAACGTGCTTGTGTCAAGCAACCCAGTCCAGTCGAAGATTCAAGCTTCTCTACTATTGATGTATTGTGTTTTATTTTTGGCAACAACATCTTGCCTCGTGGGGTAAAGATGATTCTGAGAAATCCCAGAACGACACAGGAGGACCTGGTCAATGACCTGAAAACAGTTGGGACCACAGTCACAAAGATTACAATTAATAACACACTACGCCATCATGGTTTAAAATCCTGCAGGGCACACAAGGCCCCCTGCTCACGCCAGCACATGTCCAGGCCCGTTTGAAGTTCACCAGTGACCATCTGGATGATCCTGAGGAGGCATGGGAGTAGGTCATGTGGTCAGATGAGACCAAAATAGAGCTTTTTGGTATCAATTCCACTCGCCATGTTTGGAGGATGAGAACAACCCCAAGAACACCATTCCAATCGTGAAGCATGGGGGGGGGGGGGGGGGTGACATTATTTTTGGGGGTGCTTTTCTACAAAGGGGACAGGACGACTGCACCATTATGAAGGATGGATGGATGGGGTCATGTATCCTGAGATTTTGACAAACAAGCTCCTTCCATCAGTAAGAGCATTGAAGATGGGTTGTGGCTGGGTCTTCCAGCATTACAATGACCCCAAACACACAGCCAGGACAACTAAGGATTGGCTCTGTCAGAAGCATTTTAAGGTCCTGGAGTGGCCGAGCCAGTCTCCAGACCTGAACCCAATAGAAAAACTTTGGAGAGAGCTGAAACACGAAACCTGAAAGATCTGGAGAAGATCTGTATGGAGGAGTGGACCAAAATCCCTGCTGTAGTGTGTGCAAAGTTGGTCAAGAACTACAAGAAACGTCTGACCTCTGTAAGAGGAGTGGACCAAAATCCCTGCTGTAGTGTGTGCAAAGTTGGTCAAGAACTACAAGAAACGTCTGACCTCTGTAATTGCAAACAAAAGTTTCTATACCAAATATTAAGGTCTGTTTTTCTATTGTGTCAAATACTAATTTGATGCGATAAAATGAAAATTCATTATTTAAAAATCATATTGGGCCTCAATGTATCAATGTGGGTACGGCGATATTTGAGCGTATATGGGGTGTACGCCAAAACGGCTGCGCCACTTCGCATTTATCAATGTGGTCGTTGGAGTACGCAGCGCTGAAAATATACACCAGGTCGAGAGGTGGTGTAAATTATACGCCAAAATGAACCAGCACTGGAATCCACATAAAAATGAATATGATCGGCCTGATAAACAGTGCCATCATACAAATCAATGCAATTGTTACATAAATAACACTTTCCTGATTATACTACATAATAATCAATACAAATCCCACTTTTGCGGGACTGCTGGTCTATCGAGCACGATCCGTGGCCACAGCGCTGACCGCAAAGAAAGCCCTGCTCGCCTTTTTCTCCAGACTTCGAGCCTGGAGCCAGAGCAGCGCTGAGCATGTCATGTCGCGCCATGCTAAGTTAAGCTGCTACGTGTGGGACGCCAGCGAGTCTCTGTGAGGAAACCACTTCTGGGATCACGGAGTTGGACAGAACGCGAAGAGTGATCGCTGTTAACAGGAGAGCCATGACGTGGACCAGCTTCAGCGTTTGTGTTATTGACCAAGCTGAGCTAAACCGATAGCTCGCTTCTCTGAACAAATAACAGCACCACACAGTGGAACAATAATTCTACATGGCTCTGTGTGTGAACACAGCAGGAGTGAAATCAGAGACACCACTTTCACGGGATGATTATTCAGTCTTATTGAGACATATGCAATCTCTTTTTTTTTCTTCTGAATAGACTGTGGGTTACAAAGAGGAGGAGACGGACACATGCTGATGACAATATATAAAAATATTACAACCACATTAAAGCCATATTACATTTGGAGACAAAAAGCAACAGAGATTGTGTGTCCCAGTTTAAGTCAAGAAGTGGACTGTAAGTGGACACAGGTGGAGTGACCTTCAGCCACCAAATACTCAGCACCTGAGGTTAATTCACTGTTATGACTAAAAACAGCTGTGAATCTGTGTGCAGATGCTGTTTGGCTAATTTTATTTTTATCAGCTACATCAGGGCTTACACAAGTTAAAGAGTTGGAAGTAATGACTCATAATCTGGTGTACAGTTTTAGTAAAGATAGTGTTGATTAGAGTGAGATATGCACTTTAAACATAACAGCTCCTTTCATGAACAAAATAATGTATCATTAGCAGTGATCAAAAGTATTAGTACTCACATTTTTTCTGCTGTGTGAGTGGCTGATCTTTTGTCAAATCTACATTCATGTTATTGAACACACACGGTATTTAATGTTTTTATTTGTTGCTTCAGGCGGAACTGAAGACAAGCGTCCTGCTTTTATGAAACTTGAAAGTATTTTGTGTTTCTTTATTTTGAACTTTATAATTTTATTCATGACGTAATGACATAATACTCCTGCTGACTGTGTGTTCTGTCCAACTCTACCTGTTCCTCCATAGGAGGTGTAGGAGGAGGAGCTTTGTGCTCCGGGACTCCGGGATCACGGAAACACTCCATCATGAAGTCGGCCATCTTCACCAATCGATCAATTTCATCATCATGATCAAGCAGGTCCAAGTACAGTGACGTGTGAGTGGAATCCATGATGTCCACTGGAGGTTGAACATGACATTAATCATAATTACTTTATTTGTAGAAAATCACAAACATAATAAAACACCAAACAAAACAGTATAAAATATGAAAGGCCATAAAAATGATTAGAAATCAAAAAGTGAACTGCACAAAAATCAGCAAAATATTATTCAAATTAGTTTTAAAATATTTAAAATTAATTTGTTTAAAGGTTGCCTTGAAATAATTCAGCAGAACTGGACTTTAAAAAAACCATCATCAGATAATTCCACATCGAAGGAGCAAGAAACTACAGCCTCGTAGAATTTTAGACCGACTAGACTCAGTATTGGTAAATGATAAATGGACTGCATTTATATAGTGCTGTTCCATCTGCATCAGATGCTCAAAGCACTTTACAATAATGTCTCACATTCACCCAGATGTCATTGTGCTGCCATACAAGGTGCTCACTACACAGCAGGAGCAACTAGGGGATTAAGGACCTTGCCCAAGGGCCCTTAGTGATATTCCAGTCAGGCTGGGATTTGAACCAAGGATCCTCTGGTCTCAAGCCCAACACTAAACCACTAGACCATCACCTCCCATATTAATGAAGTATAAATGGAGCTTATTTTTTGTAATTAGAAATTAGTTCATGTGCCTTCAATTCAGGGTCAGTCTTGATCAAATCCTAGTGTTGTGCTCATAAATGCCAAGCAGGAAATGAATGTCATCCTGCAGTCTATAGCAAAGTGGGAGACTTTGATCCTGCATGTCAGCATGAGGCTGTTTGGTTTTTTTGTTTTTTTTTTGCCCTTGATGTTTGAATGTACTTCCTGCATCAATTACATATTAAAATTGCATTAATACACTTAAAAAAAGCTGAGCTAAAATATTGTAAATAATGACGGAATTTGAAGAGCAAGCTTATTTAATATTGATAACATTGTCTGTTCATGTATCAAAATCACTTAAAATAAGTTGTTCCCAGACTTACTGTCGCCACAGGAAAAATTCTTGGGACACAGACGTTGGACAAGTTCAAAGATGGTTAACCTTGATGTATTTTAAGAGGTATTTTAAGAGGCTAAAAAGTCACATTCTTTTTCAATCTAATCCGTTTTGTGTTTGAGTGACGCGGGTGACAGCCAATCAGAGTAGAGCTGCACCGTGAAATCAGTCGCTGGTCTCTTCAAAAATGCTTGTTTTGTGTGTTTATATTCATGTTACTCATGTATTATGGAAATGTTAGCAAGAAATAAACACTTCTAAAACTGAAAACGCTGTTTTTGTAACCTGATATCACCTCTGGAAGGATTTACAAACTATTTTGCAGACATTAGTGTGATGACATCACAGTCTGCTTGCTATGTGTAAACTCAGTTTCGATTGTGTGTAAATATAACCTCTTTGTCATATATTATGTAAACACTAGCCAGAATTAAACACTTCTAAAACTAAAAATGCTGTTTTTGGAACATAATAACACCCCAGGAGTGATTTATAAGACATTTACCGGACATTAGCATGTGCGCTAACGTTCTCTCAATCAAAACTAACTTGCTATGAGTTAAATCTGTCTTATTAATATCTGCAAATACACAGAGGGTGAGTTACAAATATTTTTTGATTTTAGCATTGAGTTATTTTTTATAATTTACACACAATACTTTGGTGTGTATTTATTTCAGTTAAATCATTTCTAGTTTACCTGTTTGATTTGTAATCTGTTGACAAACAGACACTGAAGGAGTTAAAAGTTGCTTTCTGCTTCAAAACGTGTCGTCAAGCTGCTGGTTTGTGTGTTTATGAAGTAAAATTCAGTCTGTGCTCTCAGAAAGTCAGTGAGTTGCTCAAACGTTAGGAGAGGAGTTGTTGTCTGGTTACCAAGGAGACATTATGCTGCATTCAAAACTGTCAGGATTTTGGTGATTCCATTCTCTGGCTCCGGGAAAATGCCTTGAATGCTCCATCAGACCAGAATTTTCACTTGTGACACACAGCAGTGATAGATGCATTTTTGATTAGTGTTGAAAATGCATCTTTAAATGCATTTTTAACAAAACATTACTGCTGTATGACATATTTTTACATTCTATGTATATTTACTCAAGTTACCAGCACCACACATCAGCAAAAAGTCATTGAAGGTAACATTTAGCCATAATACATAGCATTAGCCTAGCTCTACTATGATAGGCTCAGTACTTGGCCCATATTTGTCTACAAGGGGATCCTATGAATGCACTTTTTCATGTCAGCTATATCAGAGCTTCCAAGGGTTTTGAATGCAGCATTAAAGCTATATGCTGCATCATATTTCATCAACCATATTTCTGAACCATTTTAGAAAAAATGCAGTATTTGAGGTTTTTTTTTATTTATTTATTTATTTTTAAATAAAAGAATTTTAAATGAAATTTACGACTGATTTCGTCTTTTTAAAATCCATATTACCTCCGCCAGTGAAGTTGGAGGAAGTTATGTTTTTGCCCCTGTTTGTTTGTTTGTAAACAGCATGGAGTCCACAATTTTTCAAATGCTATTATGATTATTATTATTTATTTTTTTTTACTTCAGATTCATATTCTGATAGGCAAGAACTGATTCAATTTTTAAGGTAATAGGTCAAATGTTAAAGTCAGGAAAAATCTTGGAAAACTGGAAAAATGAAAAATCTCTACCTTTAATGCTGCACATATTTTCAAAAATTCATAATTGTGTCAAAAAAAAGACCAAATTTCTTGAATATTTGAGAGCTTTATGTGGGTTTGTATCCTTTATTGACTGACAAAATCTGATCTGGATCTGATCCATAGTATATTTTGGGGGCATTTAAATTTAATTGTAAACACCATTTAATGTATACAGTATTTTACATTATATCTTAATATGGACCAATCTCTCTCATATTTGAAAATCAGGTGCAGACTGGCACTCACTATCACCTGGCAAATTCTGATCCGGCTCTGATCTGGACTGTGAATTTTGTTGACATTTGAATTTAACATTTTACATTATGAATTTGGGGTGATTCTGGAGGCAGAGGACTGGTCTGTGCTTAAGTCCCTGACCATATCTTGGCTAAGTTGAGGAAGTGGAAGGCCAACAGTGATCTTCTTGAAACTTGGGTTGATGGGAAGCTCGGTGGCACTGTCCAGCAGTTGTCCAAGTGGTTCAGACCACGTGTTATGACTGAGTGTTTTGCCATCAAGAGCTTGAACTAAGTGTCTCAGGCCAAGCTCACCAGTGTGCAAGTCACACATGATCCACGCCAGCTTCCTGCCAAGTTTCACCTCCACATGGTGTATCACACCACATTCCCAGCCAGTGTTGGTGTTGGTTCTTCTCCTCCGGTGTCCATCTGCTTCAATGTTGAATGAGTTACTTTTACAGCAGTTTATCATACTTTTGTACCACAAGTGTTCTCCAGATGTGTAGCTTTACACTTGTCAACACAGATGCCAATAAACACATTGCCATATCAGGTTAGAGGCTACATCTAAATAATAACACATTAAATATTAATTCTTATTGCCAAAATATTATAAAATATACAAATCTTAGAACCAAGCTTTGTGAATGATGCTTATATAACACCAAGGTGGGTAGGATTACTTTGAAAGAATACATGTGGATTACATGTATGTATGTACATACATTTGGATTACTTATAATCTGATTACTTTTGGATTACATTTCAAAGTAATCCTACCCAACCCTGTATAACACCATAAATTAGGTTCCATTTTATGACTATATTAGCTCATACTTTTTTGACTTATTCCCAAGCAATATCTGGTCGTAGGCTTATCCCCACACAGTTTTTGAGAATTTAGATTCCAACATCCTAAAATTCACTTTAATGTCATCAATTTATACTTGCATTGTGAGTTTTCAGAATCATACCTTAATGTGTCACAATGTCAAATTATCAATCAATCAATCAATTTTTTTTATATAGCGCCAAATCACAACAAACAGTTGCCCCAAGGCGCTTTATATTGTAAGGCAAGGCCATACAATAATTATGTAAAACCCCAACGGTCAAAACGACCCCCTGTGAGCAAGCACTTGGCTACAGTGGGAAGGAAAAACTCCCTTTTAACAGGAAGAATCCTCCAGCAGAACCAGGCTCAGGGAGGGGCAGTCTTCTGCTGGGACTGGTTGGGGCTGAGGGAGAGAACCAGGAAAAAGACATGCTGTGGAGGGGAGCAGAGATCGAACACTAATGATTAAATGCAGAGTGGTGCATACAGAGCAAAAAGAGAAAGAAACAGTGCATCATGGGAACCCCCCAGCAGTCTAAGTCTATAGCAGCATAACTAAGGGATGGTTCAGGGTCACCTGATCCAGCCCTAACTATAAGCTTTAGCAAAAAGGAAAGTTTTAAGCCTAATCTTAAAAGTAGAGAGGGTGTCTGTCTCCCTGATCTGAATTGGGAGCTGGTTCCACAGGAGAGGAGCCTGAAAGCTGAAGGCTCTGCCTCCCATTCTACTTACAAACCCTAGGAACTACAAGTAAGCCTGCAGTCTGAGAGCGAAGCGCTCTATTGGGGTGATATGGTACTACGAGGTCCCTAAGATAAGATGGGACCTGATTATTCAAAACCTTATAAGTAAGAAGAAGAATTTTAAATTCTATTCTAGAATTAACAGGAAGCCAATGAAGAGAGGCCAATATGGGTGAGATATGCTCTCTCCTTCTAGTCCCCGTCAGTACTCTAGCTGCAGCATTTTGAATTAACTGAAGGCTTTTTAGGGAACTTTTAGGACAACCTGATAATAATGAATTACAATAGTCCAGCCTAGAGGAAATAAATGCATGAATTAGTTTTTCAGCATCACTCTGAGACAAGATCTTTCTGATTTTAGAGATATTGCGTAAATGCAAAAAAGCAGTCCTACATATTTGTTTAATATGCGCTTTGAATGACATATCCTGATCAAAAATGACTCCAAGATTTCTCACAGTATTACTAGAGGTCAGGGTAATGCCATCCAGAGTAAGGATCTGGTTAGACACCATGTTTCTAAGATTTGTGGGGCCAAGTACAATAACTTCAGTTAGTTAGTGGAAATTAGTGGAAAAACGTCACATTTTATTCCATCTTTGACCTAAAATCTCTGTAGCTAGGCCGACTTTGATTTAATTTTTGATGCCATATTTGAATTCAGTTCCCCAAAGTAACTTTTTTTTTCTCTAGAACCGTTGGGGAGTGAGAAAGTTTTGAAAATCTCAACACACTGACACGCCGGAACGCCCACCGAGGCAGTGAGAGACGCACATGCAAACAGGTGAGAAGTGAGAAATAAATCCAGCCATTTTGTTGCACAGAAGTTGATTGTCACCCTTAAAATACATTCAGAAGTGATACCGTAGTGACTGAAATGACATGAAGCCTATTGATGTGGGTTTACTATGTTTGAACCGTCTTGGTGAGTTTCAGTGAAGCTAATTCAACTAATAATGGTCGTCTATAAAATCTGTGATCTTAATTTTTCAGAGACTTCAAAGTGAAATGTATCTCAACTCGTATTTTACAAACAAGTGAAAACGCGATGGTCACTGTGTTCCCCTGTGGAAAGCGGACAACCTTCCAGAAGGACGACCATCTCTGTAGCAATCCACCAATCAGGCCTGTATCGTAGAGTGGTCAGACGGAAGCCACTTCTTCATAATAAGTACATGGCAGCCTGCCTGGGGTTTGCCAAAAGGCACCTGAAGGACTCTCAGACCACGACAAACAAAATTCTCTGGTCTGATGAGACAAAAATTGAACTCATTGGCGTGAATGCCAGGCATCAACTTTGGCGGAAACAAGGTACCATCTTTACAGTGAAGCGTGGTGGTGGGAGCATCATGCTGTGGGGATGTTTTTCAGCAACAGGAACTGGGAGACTAGTCAGGATTGAGGGAAAGATGAATCAGAGACTCTCATCCACTTCATGTCATGGATTCTGGGGGACAACCACTGACACCAATAGATTTTAGGTCCTATTTCGGTTAGCGTTAGGTTTCCTTATGTACTCGACCATGGCAGAATAATCACAAAATGTCTGCACATGGAATGACCTGGAGCTGTGCTGGAAGACTGTGTCATGTAAGTGGAAGATGAAAGGTGACAGCACAGTCCACCGTGGAGCTCCTGTAATCTTCACACCTGTTTCAGATAGAGTGCTGCCCACTTATCCAAACTGTGGTCATCCTGTCAGGTAATGAGTAGTCCAGGAGATGGTAGATGGTGTGTCTATAACTGTCACCCTGCAGCTTCTCCATCAGCAGCAGTGGCTGGATGGTGTTGAATTCACTGGAGAAATTAAAGAACATCATTCTCACAGTGCCACCTGTTTCATCCAGGTGCAGGTGACCTCACTGCAACGGGCAGATGATGGTGGTGTCCAGTCACAGGCGGTCCAGCAGTCTGAAGTGGGCCAAAGGGAGTCTGTCCACTATTTTCATCATGTGTGATGTGAGGGTAGATGATTGATCAGGCAACTGGAAAACTTTCCATAAAATTTTCAGTTTTGTCCAGTTTGAAGTTGTTATGGCAAGTTTGCCTCCTGAGCCTGACCTATGATGCTCTATTCTGTCTGTCACTTGTGTCATGAGGGAAGCTGAGCAGTGACATTTTAGCCAAATGGTGCATTTCTCTGGTCATGATCCAGGATGCAGGTGCCTCAGTGTTGAGGACCCAGCGGCTGGAGAACAGCAAAGACACACCCACTTGCATGTTTATTTGCCATCCAGAACCCAAAAAGGTTCCAGTGATGTGTGGCACTCGTGCACGCTGCCAGAACTACACTTACTTCAAACGTATGTGTTGCCATTTGTAGCATTTTGTCTTTTTGTAAATGTTGAGCAGGTTATCTGAAGAAAAAAGCACATGATGAAAACACAGTTCAAAAGTTCATGGAAAAGGAAAGAAATAAGGAGGCGACAAACTGAAGAGAAAATAAAAAAGGAGACATCACAGAGAGAGCAGGATGAGATGAGAAGACAAAGACTGCAGGAAGTCTACAGGAAGCAGCGAGAAGCAATAAAATCTTCTGCTGCAAGGTCACGTGTGGTCCCTTTAAAAAATGAACAAGACGAGACTGACAGCAGACTGTGAGACGAGCAAGTCCCACAGACACCATCACCTTCTCCTGTTGAAGAGATATAACTCAATAAGTACATGAAACATCATCACACCAAATCCATATAATGTCTGAAATGGTTCAAATGAGTCCAAATAAATAACAAAGGTGTCATTTTATTATGTCCAAAAAGGAACAGCAGCAACTCTCAGGAGAATCAGACAAACAGTCTGGAGTCTCTGCAGAGTCCTTCAAGCAGTAACTTGTCTGTGACTGATCGTCCTGCTTCTCCATCGCCCAGGTTCACTTGTTATGTTCACATAAACACCTGTCTGTTGTTCTCCACACACTCATAAAAACCTTCTTCATTTACGTATTAACAGCTGTAGAAATCTGTCTCACTGTGTGTCCTCAGGGGGTTTTCTAAACTGGATTTGTCTTCTACATTTTAGAAAATGTGTCATAAATCCTCAAATTAGAGCTCAAAAAGTTACGTTTGCAGGATGACCACTAGGTGTCAGTCATGTCACAAAATTAGAAAGCAAAAGTTGACTAATGCAGTGAATATTTGCTATCATTAGATGTATTTTAAGTACACATTTACCTTTTTTATGTTCTTCACCAGTCCAAAAGAGGGGATTGGGGACACACCAATTTACTTTTGTTTTAAAGGACATGTAACCACCTGCTGTTCAGAGGTCTGATGTGTAATATGACTACTTTAAAGAGAAAAGAAAAGAAAACTTAACAAAATAACAACAGAAAATTGGAAGTATGTTGCTGTTTTCACTGACATGTCTGTGGACTAGATAACTCAAAAACATCTGGACAGATTTCCTTCATAATTGGTGGAATTATTACTTGAAAAGATTTCAAGAAGAGATTAGATTTTAGAGTAATCTGGCCAAAGGTCAAGGTCAATGAAAACATGGTCCAGGAAACACTCTTTCTGCATATGTAAACCACCAAAAAGCCCAGACGGATGATCGAAAGTAGTGTTTCCCAAAGAGTGGTCCGTGGACAACTTGTGATCTGTGAGCGACCCCTGGTGGTCTGTGAATATATTAATATCATGTCACATTTAAAAATAATATATTTTAATTAAAATTTGTTTCTCAAACAGTTTACAAATGACTCCAAAAGTTTATAGATAATAATATACTGTTTAATATATTGTTGGATTGGTAATCACACCTCTTGTTTTGGGATATTTGAGAGTTTAGGTGGTCTGAGGACATGCAGCGAATGCATCGTCCCTCTGATACCTTTCAGTTTAACTTTAAATTATACCTCAAATTTGTAAATGAGGACTTTTGTCTCGTCTTTCTTGTTTAGTTTGGACAGTGAGAATTCTGTGTCAGATGGTCCAAAGTGGGATCTCCTGGTTGTCGTCTGGAGGAAGATGCAGACAGTGAGTCTGAGGACATCTGCTCACCTGAGGTGGAAAGTGATCTGGATGCAGATGACACACCTCAAAGTGACAGAGAAGAGCTGGAAAACTTCAGCTGTGGGTGTTTTTACTTCTTCCTTTTTGTTTCTCTCTTTTCCATCTGTCCTTTCTTCCAGATGAGGAACAGGACTCACCTGATGCTCGACATCAGGGGTGGGCAACTTGATCCAGAAAGGGCCAAGAAGGTGCAGGTTTTCTTTGCAGTCAAGACTAGACCAGGTGATTTCACTGATTAATATCACTTTGAGCAGATGGAATCAGTTCATCAGTGAAATCACCTGGTGGAGTCTTTGACTGCAAAGAAAACCTACACTCTCTTGGCCCTTTCTGGAAGAAGTTGTCCACTGCTCTACATCGTCATCAGGCAGCAGAGCTCATCTTTAACACTGCCCATGCTATATGCGAGTGACTGCTCGATGATGAGGGTCCAATCAGCAGATCCACGGCTCAACAAGAGCTCTCCAGAGTTCATCTCCACAGTTCACATGAACATTTCTCACAGAAATCTCAAAGAATAGTTTGAATTTGACTTTGCTGTGACACTACGGAGCCAAAGATGACGGCTCTTACATTTAACTAGCGTGTTGCCGCGGTGATCCACGGGCTCTAGATTGGGTCGTGTTTATAAAATAGGTAGCTGACATTTTTCAAGGGTGGTAATAAATTATGCAAAGTTTCTATAATGAGTTGGGATGTTGTGTGAGTCCAGAATGTTTTTAGAACCTTAGACCTCAACAGTTTTTAGAAGAAGAACTCAACCCTTTTATTTCCTGTTTAATTGCGTCATTTTTTTAAAAGTTTATTTAAATCAAATCAAATCAATTTTATTTATATAGCGCCAAATCACAACAGTCGCCCCAAGGCGCTTTATATTGTAAGGCAAAAGCAATACCATAATTACAGAAAAACCCCAGCGGTCAACATGAAATCCTATGAGCAAGCACTTGGCGACAGTGGGAAGGAAAACTCCCTTTTAACAGGAAGAAACCTCCAGCAGAACCAGGCTCAGGGAGGGGCAGTCTTCTGCTGGGACTGGTTGGGGCTGAGGGGAGAGAATCAGGAAAAAGACATGCTGTGGAAGAGAGCAGAGATCAGTCACTAATGATTAAATGCAGAGTGGTGCATACAGAGCAAAAAGTGACAGAAACACTCAGTGCATCATGGGAACCCCCCAGCAGTCTAAGTCTATAGCAGCATAACTAAGGGATGGTTCAGGGTCACCTGATCCAGCCCTAACTATAAGCTTTAGCAAAAAGGAAAGTTTTAAGCCTAATCTTAAAAGTAGAGTAGAGTAGCGCTCTTTTGGGGTGATATGGTAATATGAGGTCCCTAAGATAAGATGCGACCTGATTATTGAAAACCTTATAAGTAAGAAGAAGAATTTTTAATTCTATTCTAGAATTAACAGGAAGCCAATGAAGAGAAGCCAATATGGATGAAATATGCTCTCTCCTTCTAGTCCCTGTCAGTACTCTAGCTGCAGCATTTATAATTAACTGAAGGCTTTTCAGGGAACTTTTAGGACAACCTGATAATAATGAATTACAATAGTCCAGCCTAGAGGAAATAAATGCATGAATTAGTTTTTCAGCATCACTCTGAGACAAGACCTTTCTAATTTTAGAGATATTGCGCAAATGCAAAAAAGCAGTCATACATATCTGTTTAATATGCGCATTGAATGACATATCCTAATCAAAAATGACTCCAAGATTTCTCACAGTATTGCTAGAGGTCAGGGCAATGCCATCCAGAGTAAGGATCTGGTTAGACACCATGTTTCTAAGATTTGTGGGGCCAAGTACAATAACGTCAGTTTTATCTGAGTTTAAAAGCAGGAAATTAGAGGTCTTGATGTCAGTAAGACAATCCTGCAGTTTAGCTAATTGGTGTGTGTCCTCTGGCTTCATGGATAGATAAAGCTGGGTATCATCTGCGTAACAATGAAAATTTAAGCAATGCTTTCTAATAATACTGCCTAAGGGAAGCATGTATAAAGTGAATAAAATTGGTCCTAGCACAGAACCTTGTGGAACTCCATAATTAACCTTATTCTGTGACGAAGATTCCCCATTTACATGAACAAATTGTAATCTATTAGATAAATATGATTCAAACCACCGCAGTGCAGTGCCTTTAATACCTATGGCATGCTCTAATCTCTGTAATACAATTTTATGGTCAACAGTATCAAAAGCAGCACTGAGGTCTAACAGAACAAGCACAGAGATGAGTCCACTGTCTGAGGCCATAAGAAGATCATTTGTAACCTTCACTAATGCTGTTTCTGTACTATGATGAATTCTAAACCCTGACTGAAACTCTTCAAATAGACCATTCCTCTGCCGATGATCAGTTAGCTGTTTTACAACTACCCTTTCAAGATTTTTTGAGAGAAAAGGAAGGTTGAAGACTGGCCTATAATTAGCTAAAATAGCTGGGTCAAGTGATGGCTTTTTAAGTAATGGTTTAATTACTGCCACCTTAAAAGCCTGTGGTACATAGCCAACTAATAAAGATAGATTAATCATATTTAAGATCGAAGCATTAATTAATGGTAGGGCTTCCTTGAGCAGCCTGGTAGGAATGGGGTCTAATAGACATGTTGATGGTTTGGAGGAAGTAACTAATGAAAATAACTCAGACAGAACAATCGGAGAGAAAGAGTCTAACCATATACCGGCATCACTGAAAGCAGCCCAAGAGAATGATATGTCTTTGGGATGGTTATGAGTAATTTTTTCTCTAATAGTTAAAATTTTATTAGCAAAGAAAGTCATGAAGTCATTACTAGTTAAAGTTAAAGGAATACTTGGCTCAGTAGAGCTCTGACTCTTTGTCAGCCTGGCTACAGTGCTGAAAAGAAACCTGAGGTTGTTCTTATTTTCTTCAATTAGTGATGAGTAGTAAGATGTCCTAGCTTTACGGAGGGCTTTTTTATAGAGCAACAGACTCTTTTTCCAGGCTAAGTGAAGATCTTCTAAATTAGTGAGATGCCATTTCCTCTCCAACTTTAAACTGCGAGTTTGTGAGTTATACCACGGAGTCAGGCACTTCTGATTTAAGGCTCTCTTTTTCAGAGGAGCTGCAGCATCCAAAGTTGTCCTCAATGCGGATGTAAAACTATTGATGAGATAATCTATCTCACTCACAGAGTTTAGGTAGCTACTCTGCCCTGTGTTGGTATATGGCATTGGAGAACATAAAGAAGGAATCATAGCCTTAAACCTAGTTACAGCGCTTTCAGAAAGACTTCTACTGTAATGAAACTTATTCCCCACTGCTGGGTAGTCCATCAGAGTAAATGTAAATGTTATTAAGAAATGATCAGACAGAAGGGGGTTTTCAGGGAATACTGTTAAGTCTTCAATTTCCATACCATAAGTCACAACAAGATCTAAGATATGATAAAAGTGGTGGGTGGACTCATTTACATTTTGAGCAAAGCCAGTCGAGTCTAACAATAGATTAAATGCAGTGTTGAGACTGTCATTCTCAGCATCTGTGTGGATGTTAAAATCGCCCACTATAATTATCTTATCTGAGCTAAGCACTAAGTCAGACAAAAGGTCTGAAAATTCACAGAGAAACTCACAGTAACGACCAGGTGGACGATAGATAATAACAAATAAATCTGGTTTTTGGGACTTCCAATTTGGATGGACAAGACTAAGAGTCAAGCTTTCAAATGAATTAAAGCTCTGTCTGGGTCTTTGATTAATAAGCTGGAATGGAAGATTGTTGCTAATCCGCCGCCTCGGCCTGTGCTACGAGCGTTCTGACAGTTAGTGTGACTCGGGGGTGTTGACTCATTTAAACTAACATATTCATCCTGCTGTAACCAGGTTTCTGTAAGGCAGAATAAATCAATATGTTGATCAATTATTATATCATTTACTAACAGGGACTTAGACGAGAGAGACCTAATGTTTAATAGACCACATTTAACTGTTTTAGTCTGTGGTGCAGTTGAAGGTGCTATTTTATTTTATTTTATTATTATTTTTTATGCTTAAATAGATTTTTACTGGTTGTTGGTGGTCTGGGAGCAGGCACCGTCTCTATGGGGATGGGGTATTGGGGGGATATCAGGGGGAGAGAAGCTGCAGAGAGGTGTATAAGACTACAACTCTGCTTCCTGGTCCGAACCATGGATAGTCACGGTTTGGAGGATTTAATAAAATTGGCCAGATTTCTAGAAATGAGAGCTGCCCCATCCAAAGTGGGATGGATGTCGTCTCTCCTAACAAGACCAGGTTTTCCCCAAAAGCTTTGCCAATTATCTATGAAGACCACCTCATTTTTTGGACACCACTCATACAGCCAGCAATTCAAGGACAACATGCGGCTAAACATGTCACTCCCGGTCCGATTGGGGAGGGGCCCAGAGAAAACTACAGAGTCCGACATTGTTTTGGCAAAGTTACACACCGATTCAATGTTAATTTTAGTGACCTCCGATTGGCGTAACCGGATGTCATTACTGCCGACGTGAATTACAATTTTACCAAATTTACGCTTAGCCAGCAGTTTCAAGTTTCCTTCAATGTCGCCTGCTCTGGCCCCCGGAAGACATTTGACTATGGTTGCTGGTGTCTCTAACTTCACATTTCTCAAAACAGAGTCGCCAATAACCAGAGTTTGTTCCTCGGCGGGTGTGTTGTAGAGTGGGGAAAAACAGTTAGAAATGCTTCTACTATGCTTCTTCCTCACAGTCACCCAGCCGGCCTGCTTTCCTGGCTGATCGGGATCTGCTGGGGGACAGTTAACGGCGGCTATGCTACCTTGGTCCGCACCGACTACAGGGGCTTGGCTAGCTGTAGGATTTTCCAAGGTGCGGAGCCGAGTCTCCAATTCGCCCAGCTTGGCCTCCAAAGCTACGAATAAGCTACACTTATTACAAGTACCATTACTGATAAAGGAGGCCAAGGAATAACTAAAAATTTCACACCCAGAGCAGAAAAGTGCGGGAGAGACAGGAGAAGCTGCCATGCTAAACCGGCTAAGAGCTAGTAGCTGTGCTAAGCTAACGGATTCCTAAAAACACACAAAGTGAATAATGTGTGAATAATTTAGAGGTGATTCAGCAGAGGGAGTGCTTTAGTTAAGGCACGTGAAGATTACACTGTGAAACAAATCGTTATCTAGTTAACTAGATCAATCTAACTGCGCAGATTAAACAGCTAACAGATACAGCAAAACACCGCTGTGCTCTGGAACAGGAAGTGATACAATACCGCAGTGAGAGCCAACTGAACACCACACGGGTTCAGATCGGGGAGGCCGTGCTTCCCGATCACCCCCCTCCAGGTCTCACTGTCACCGCCCACATGGGCGTTGAAATCCCCCAGGAGAACAATAGAGTCCCCAGTCAGAGCGCTATCTAGTACCCCTCCCAGGGACTCCAGGAAGGTCGGGTACTCTGCACTGCAGCTCGGCCCATAGGCCGAGACAATGGTGAGAGACCTGTTCCTGACCCGAAGGCGTAGGGACACGACCCTCTCGTTCACCGGAGTGAACTCCAACACATGGCGACTGAGCTGGGGAGCAATAAGCAACCCCAGCTCTCCGCCTCTCCCCATGTGCAACGCCAGAAAAATGAAGCGTCCAGCCCGTCTCCAGGAGTTGGGTACCAGAGCCCAAGCTGTGCATGGAGGTGAGCCCGGCTATCTCTAGTCGGTATCTCTCAACCTCCCGCACAAGCTCAGGCTCCTTCCCCCTAGCGAGGTGACATTCCACGTCCCAACAGCCAGGGGCTGTGAGCATGGACCGGGCCGCCGGGCCACCCCCCCTCGACTGCCACCCAAACCTCTCAGCACCCGACGCCCATGGCCCCCTCTGCAGGTGGTGAACCCACAGGAGGAAATATTGCAATATCCTGCAAATATTTATATTGATATAATGGGGCTTAATATTCTGTCAGATTCATTTGTCAATTGGAAATTTTTGTATTTTGTTCCATAACAGTTCAAAACATGGCAACAGTAGATGTTACTTATTCACATTTGACAGTCATATTTCTGACTGTGATAAAGTACTGTTGTCCAATAATTTCTCAGCAACATTTATGAAATCTTGAGACATGGTTTTGGATGGCTTCCAGCTGGTTTGGCATTTCCTTCTTGATGGTTTTGCCTGCTTGTTCTGGTCCAGGTATGGCACCATCTTTGGACTCAGCCCCTAAAACAAAAAGAAAAATCTGAAAACATCATACAAATGTAGGAATAACTTCCCTCAAGTGAAACAAATGAGCTTTTTCCCAAAGTTTATAACACATCGGAAAATGTCAACAGCCTCCAATCTCAGAACCTTCGAAATAGTTGATTTGACAAAAAACGAAAGCTGTCTTTTTTAGGTGAGTGTGTTAATTGGATTAGTAATTTCTCATACTTTATTTATATACTAGCTGAGTTAACCGATCTACGCACAGGTAATAGAGAAGAATTTTAGCCATGTCACTGTATATTTCTTGTCACTTTAGTTAAGGTGTAGTAAGTTGCGTTGCAATGTGTGTGTGTTGTCATCATTAATTTTCATAGAGCAATTTGTGACATTCATGAGACTCAAGTGAATGATGATAAAAAGGTGACAGCATGTCATATCACTGCCACACTCTGGGATATATAATGCTATTAGATTATGTGCAGATGTTTCCCAGCTCTATTACATTTCATTCGTTTAGCACTTGAGGTTTTACGACCTAACGCCCCTCGCTTCTTGGGAGGCATATCGACAGTCTGCATGCTGTACACAGCAGGTACATTTTAAAAAACCTGCGCCTTGACTTGTACGTGGCTTTCGCTGGTCCGTTCGGATTATAAATAAAGTGCTTCCTAGCCAGCCGCTACTACGTAGTAAGTAAAGTGTGATTCTTACTACCTGACCTGAGCACCACATGAACTGCAAAAATAAGGGCTCCAGTGAGCGCGTTGTGATCTATAAATATAAAAGGCAATCTATGTATGTATGTATGTATGTATGTATGTATGTATGTATGTATGCAATCGACACCAATCTTGGTATGATGACTGGGGACACCGAGGGGGAGGTCACTGGAGCCCTTAGGTTGAAAGCGTACATGTGCAAACACTAGGGGTGTAACGATAGACAAAAATCACGTTTCGGTACGTACCTCGGTTCTGAGGTCACTGTTCTGTTCATTTTCGGTACAGTATGGGAACAAAATGCAAAACCGAAATTTGCTTGTTGTTTAAACCAACAGTTTATTGTAACATTATACAAACAGAAAAATGAAATAATTGCAAAGTGCTGCCTGGTAATAAGTTAAATAAAATGTTCTCAAATAAATGACAAATGTATGAAATATTATAAAAAATACATTCCAAGTAAACAGTTTTTAACAAAACCTTTCCACAAGTAAAGAGCAGCACAACTGTTCCAGCATGAAGCCCTGTTCAATTTTATTCAACCTTCATATTTTTTGCCAGAAAAATTAACTTGAACAAAACTGTCACACTCTATTAGGAGTTTGTTTAAGAGAATTGATGTTAAAGATGCCATTTACTTTTGTACAATTTATTTTATTTTCTATCTCTTTCTATTAACTGTTTGTTTAATGTTTGTTAATATAAGTTTTGAAAACAAAAACACTGTGGGAGAGGCAAAAAAGTGAGTAAAACCACCTTTAAAATATTTAGAACAACAAATAAACTTGAATCTTGGTTTGTTTATTTATTTTGCCATTCTAATTGGCCATCACTTATTAAAATAAAATAACTTCTCAAGGCCAGGGCTTGCTGCCGCTCAGTGACAACAGAGACTTTCACTTTCAGTCACCAAACATCAGAAAAGTCTCTGGTAACGCCAGGAAAAGTAGCTAGATTTGGTGCTAGTTGCTTTGAGAAAATAAGTCGTCAAGAAGGTTTGGAAAGTCGGCAGATTTAGCGAGAAAGTCGCTAAGTTGGCAACACTGAATGTAAACACACAACGCAAACTAATCTGTGCACAACCCTGTACCGAACTGAATGTCCCGTACTGAAATGGTTCAATACAAATACATGTTACACCCTTTAGTGGACACACACACACACACACACACACACACACACACACACACACACACACACACACACACACACACACACACACACACACACACACACACACACACACACACACACACACACACACACACACGGTCAACCTCATATGTTAGATCATGACCTGCTCCACTATGTACAGCCACAGTAATTATGCAGTCAACACCTAACTTGGTGTGATGACTGGGAGCATCAATGGGGAGGTCACTGGGGCCCTTAGGTTGAAAATGTACGTGTGCGAGCTAACACTAACACTAAGACTAACACACACACTCTTTTATTATATGGATGGTGTTTACAAGATGATATTATTAACGATTGATTATGAACTAATTGAAAAATTGTCCTAAATTTAGTGTCATTTTCTGTGGATTCACTAAGTGAATCCACACTTTCCAGATAATGGATTTTCCAACTTTACTGCCAACATAAATGTATCATTAAATGCCATGCAAACAACAAATGTAACCTCAAAAACACATTTTTTTGTTGGTTTTTATGTATCCGTCACTGTTTTTAATAACACACTACACCTACTGATAATGGAAACATATTTTGGTTGATTTCTACACACCAAATCCCATACGCAGTGTTAGAACCACTCTGACCATACTCCTTCTCTCATCGGCCCCGAGACAAGACAATGAACAATCACCAAAGACAAAAAAACAAATGAAACATATCATTTTTTCTGTCCATTTCATGCACAGGAGGAAGTATAAGGACTCTACATTGTGGTTGGTGAAACCAAACACTTTCAAAACACATTTCTCAAATCAGTAACTATAGAAATGATCCCTGAAAGTATCGTCTTAATCTGACAATGTTCCTGCCACGGGACTAGAACCACCGACACACCACGCTCTGTTATGGTACTGAATACCCCCCTCCCCACCCAACATATTTAACCAAGATTAAGAAACAAATTGAACCATCACCAAGACAGAAATATTATTATTTATATACACGTCACACAGTCAAACACAGCTCTGATTTATTTCTACAGGTCTGACTTGGACTTCCTTCCTCTTCCCTTCCATATTTGCACCATGATCATCAGACTGTCCCCTACAGTCTCCAAAGGAGATGTTGAGCTCTCCGAGTCTCAAGGAACCCCATAAAATGCTCTTTTTTCTGGGGCATCCTCAACTGCAACAAGTTGAATTCTGATTGATAGTTGTTCTTCGTGGCTCAGATCAGGAGTGCAGTCTAAAAGTATTTGTGATTACTTCATCTCACCACCCACAGACTCCACAATTTTTCCACTAATGTCATCTGTTTAGAGGAAGCCCATGAGGTCGAACACAGATCAACTGGATTCACAATGACAAAATGTAAAGAGTGATGTTCACTGCCTGAGAGCAGCACTTATAATGGAGGAATTTAAACATCTAATAAGGAAAAGAGGGAACACGGCAGCAATAAATAAACTCAGAGAGAAAAGCTGGCAGGAAACCGTGGATTGACTAAATGCGTACGATTAACATACCAGTGCATTCTGGGTAAAATGTACTGATAAATAAATGTGTCCTTATTCTGCAGATTGAAGTGCTTTATGCTCCTGCTGTGGTGAACATGTTGAAATTTCTTAGAGCTTCTTAAAATTATGTCCGTAGGTGTTTCTGAATGTCTGAATGTCTGAATTATGGAACAACATGACACCATAAGTGAGTGGTTGGGTTGTATTATGGGCTTCAAAATGCCGAGCTTCATGACATTAGTGTGATCCCTGAAATTTCTCCTGCATGTTCACAAAAAGCAGATAATGTCAAATTTATTTTATTTATTTTTTTCTGTAGTCTGACTTTTGAATTTCAACCTTCAAACTAACATATCATTCCATATGAAATTTAAACTTTTTATTATCCTTTTTTATTTTAGTTTAAATAACTTAGTGTTTTCAGAGTGTTTGTTCTGGAGTGATACCTTAGTTTAAAGTTATTTAAACTAAGGTATCACTTCATAAAACAAATTAAAACTTTTTTAGGAAGTGATATATAAGTTGAAGATTGAAATGCACAACAAGTCAGACTCCAGAAAAATTTCAATTATTAAGTTGTCAACTTTTTGTGAACAAGCAGAAAAAAAATTTGGACTTATTTCAATATCACTGTTCACTAGTTTTATGAAAACCTTCGAAGCACTTTACAGTAACAGTAATATAAGACGAATAGGTAGGGCTTGCATTGACCCTACCTTTTCATCTTATATTTAATTGGAGCACCAGGAGGAAACCCACGCAAACACAGGGAGAACATGCAAACTCCACACAGAAAGACCACAGGCGGGAATTTAACCCATGACCTTCTCGCTGTGAGGCAACAGTGCTAACCACTAAACCTCCATGCTGCCCAACAAGAAGTGTCAAATGCTGAACACGTCCTGAATCTACACTGCTTGGATTGACAATAGACGAGATCTCATGGAATTTCATGGGAATTCAGTGGCAAGTTCACACTGAAACAGCCAATGCCAAATTTTGAGCCCACAGTGAAACAGGAAGTGTAAAATATAGAACACTTCCTAGATTGACAATAGAGGAGATCTTGTTGGATCTTGCGGGAATTCAGTAGCAAGTTGACACGGAAACAGGAAGTGCCAAATTTTGAGCCCACAGTGAAACAGGACCAGTACAAATCTTGAACAATTCCTGGAGCTACAGCAGAGGACATTAACCTCTTTTTCATTATGTTGTTTTTGCACTGCTGTGTTTATCCTCTGTAAGGTTTTTGTGTAACTTTTTGTTTGTCTCAATTTAAAAAAAGAAAAGAAAATTTTAAAAAGAGAAAGAGTAGATCTCATGAGAATTCAGTGTAGAGTCGACACTGAAACAGGAAATGCTAAATGTTGAGTCGACACTGAATCCGGGAACACTAAAGTGAGAGGCACATGAGGTGATTCAGTGACTATTAGGCCAGGAGCCCAAAAAATGTATTCAAGTGAAAAGGGTCGGAACATTTGATCTCATGGGCTGAAGGGTCATCCCCCCCCCCCCCACACACACACACACATCACAAAAATGCATTGCTACCATGTCTGAGCTGTGGCTTTTCCGCCCAAAACACCTAAATAGTGACACCATTACCGAAAAACCTGTTTTCATCAATATCTAGAAAACTATCCATGATAACATCACAAAAGAGTTGTCTACACCTCTGTTTTCATGGTCAATGAATACCATGGCAACAGTTTTAGGACCAGAAAATGTCTAGATCCTGCCAAAATCACTATATAGTGACACAGTCTTAAAGCACATATTGTTGCAGTCCATATATTGTCGCCACAACGATATATGGCGACGTTCAAAGGCACCTGCACAAAATGTCTCCAGCACATATCATCCCAAGCAACAGTATATACTGACAATCAAGGCACATATCATCACTGATCCTCAGAGCAACAAGTAAAACATGGTGTTTAACTATCAAATTAAAATTTCAAATGTATTAATTTATTAATTTATATAGCGCCAGTTCACAATGAGATCGCCTCAAGGTGCTTCACACAGCATAATAAAAACAGAGAAAAATAAATTAAAAAATTAAAAGACAAAACCATAAAAGAACACAAGAATAAAAACACATTATAACACAATAAAACTAATAATAAAACAAGGAAAACAAATGAGTCGTTAAGCATGATTTAAAAGTCTCCACAGTATCTGACTGTCGTATGTGTGCCGGGAGATCGTTCCACAGAACTGGGGCACGGTAGGAGAAAGCTCTGTGACCGGCAGACTTTTTATTCACTCTGGGAATGCAGGGCCAGAGCTGGTACATAGGGGCTTATCAGGTCAGCCAGATAGGGAGGTGCAAGTCCATGAACAATTTTATAAACTAAAACAGAACCTTAACATCCGATCTTGCAGTGACTGGAAGCCAGTGAAGGGATGCCAAAATGGGCATAATGTGGTCAAACTTTCTGCTTTGTGTCAAAAGTCTGGCAGCAGCATTTTGAACCAGCTGAAAACCCCTAACACTGGACTGTGGTAAACCAGAAAATAGAACATTGCAGTAGTCCAGTCTAGAAGAGACAAATGCATGAATCAAAGTCTCAGCATCAGCCATAGACAGGATGAGACAAATCTTCGCTATAATCCGCGAATGGAAGAAAGCAGTCCTTGTAATGTCTCTAATGTGGAGGTCAAAAGACAATGTAGGATCAAAAATGACCCCAAGATTCCTCACTTTGCCCATATGATGTATAACACACATTAAGCTAAGCGCTGGCTGATCAGATTTGATGCCAATACCTTGCTGGACCAAGAACCATCATTTCAGTCTTATCAGAATGCACAGGTAGGAAGTTACTAGACATTAAACTTCTCACTAACTAAAGATAGTCAAGAGAAAATGAAGATGAATTTGGAAAAAAACTGCAAAGGAAATGTGAGATCATTTGGAGCTGGAGGTGGGGATAATGAGCGCAAGAATGGAGACAATGGAGGCGCAACTTGCCAATAAATGTCTAAAACCAGGATTTGATCCTACTGTGTCACTCATCATAATGGGCCTGCCACAGGAGGACAATGAGGATCTAATGTCTACAGTATTGGATTTGCTATGAGATGGCCTTGATTGCAACCCGGTGCCCACCCTAGCTGCGGGTGAGCGGATTTGCGTGTGAGGCACTAAACCTGGTCTGGTGAAGGTGGAGCTGCCGCTGGTGGAGGCAAAGGTGGCTGTGCTATGATGCAAAGGTAACCTTAATGATAAAGAGCGATATCGGAGGGTTTTTGTGTCCTCGGCTAAATCTCATGTGGAAAGACTCGTGGAGTTAAACTTTAGGACCTTTTCAAAAGAGACTGGAGCCGGGAAAGACTTTTATGTGACTGCAAATGGGCGTTTGGTCAAGCGCACTGCGAGTCAACCCTGGAGGAACATGATGTGAGGGATATGCACCCAGCTCGTGAATACTGACTTTCCTTTAGTCCAGTGGAATATTACAGTAATTAATGGACAGAATCAAACTGTGACTTGCGAAAGGTTTTACTATATTATGTTGATCTCGATTTTGTTTTGCTAAACAAGACGCATTTGTCTTGTCAGAACATTGAACTGAGTGGATATACGTGGTTTGGACATAACCGTGTTGGGCACAGGAGAGCAGTCAAGGCTTCGGGTGGTGTGGGGATTTTTGTAAGGAATTCTGTTCTTGACCAGTTCTGTGTTACTATTGTGGTTAAGGTGTTTGATGGATTATTGTGTTTATGTTTTGAAAACCAAACTTTACAGTGTTCCTTTGTCATCATTTCCTGTTACCTGCCCCCTGAAATATCAACCTGGGGAAGGAATGCTGAATTATTTTTTGGGGCATTTGTTCTTATTGTTGTACACATTTGAGGATGTTTTTTATATATTTGTGGTGACTTCAATGCCTGTATTGCTGACTTGAAAGATTATATTGATACGGACGATATCCACTACACTGAAAAAAGTGAAACACGGTGCACTTCATTCAAAGTACTTATTTACATTGGTCTAATGGGAAATTGTGGTTTACAGTTTAAATCTGCTGGAATCACTTTAGAAAATCCTAAATATACATTGTGAGAAACTAAAAAAATTAGCTGTAACAAATTACATCAATTTTTTTAAGTTGATCCAAAGTAGCATTTTTTTTTTCAGTGTATAGAGTGGCACTAGATTTAAGTTTAAATAAACATGGTGAAGCATTTATTGATTTTTTTTTTCTAAGATTCTAAATGCTGTGTGATAAATGGAAGGTTAAACCCCCAAGCAGATAATTTTACCTCCATATCTGTGACGGGAAGAGTTGTTGTTGATTATATAATAACACCTCATGCTGGTTTACAATCGTGTCTTGATTTTAATGTACGAGGTCTGTTAGAAAAGTATCGGACCTTTTTATTTTTTTCAAAAACCTGATGGATTTGAATCACGTGTGCTTGCATGAGCAAACCTTGAACCTTCGTGCGCATGCATGAACTTTTTCACGCCTGTCGATTGCATAATTTCCTGGTAAGCAGCCTTTGTGTGGGACGTGTGCTGTGCGCTCGGCGTTTTTTCATTCCAAGGAAAAAGACGCAACAACTGGAGCAGCGCTGTATCAAATTTTGCCAGAAACTGGGCGACAGCCAGGTGGAAACCATTTGGATAATTCAGATGGCTTTCCGTGACTTTTCAGTCATGTGACTATCTGAGAAATTGTGGAAGAGGTGGGCATGTCACAGCATGTCCTGTGAGACTTCAACACAAAGGCGCTTTTGCTCCACCGTCGGCAGCTTCGTGCCAAAGCCATCGGCATGATTTTCACCGCCAAATCTTCTGTCACAGTGGAATGTTCCGAAAAAGTGCTGATGTCCACCTCTTCCGCAATTTTCGGATAGTCACTCGACGGTCCCGCATCACCACAGTGTTCACTTTGGAAATGATCTGGTCATTTCAGCATGTTGATGGTCAACCGGAGTGGGGCTCACTCTCCACCGTTGTGCGGATGTCTTTAAACCAGTTGTACCGCTCCTTAATCTGTGTGATGCCCATAGGATCGTCACCGAAAGCCGTCTGAGCCTTCCGAATGGTTTCCACCTGGCTGTCGCCCACGTTTCTGGCAAAATTTGATGTTCTCCTATTGATGATCTCCTATTGATGATTTGATGATCTCCTATGTTATTTGGTTTGTATATAAATGACTTAGTAGATGAAATCAAAGAAGCCAACCTTAGTATCTATATTGACAACCTAAACCTATGTATAGTGGGGCAAAAAAGTATTTAGTCAGCCCCTGATTGTGCAGGTTCTCCTACTTAGAAAGATGAGAGAGGTCTGTAATTTTCAACATAGGTACACTGTTATGTGCGGCGACGCGGTTTGGAGGAACCGAACCAGTGTCTGACCGGACCCAGCTTTAAAAGAACTGAGAGCAGTTCAAAGAAAACAGATTTATTAACCAAATGTGCAGTAACGTGCAAAAAGGAGCAGCGGTCTGGCGTGGGAGGACGGCACGCGCTCAGCCACGAAAATGGACCGGAGCCACGAATGTTCTGGACCCAGGAACCCTGCCGGCACCCCCCCAGGCGGCTGCACGGACCACCGAGTCTGTGAAAAGGAGAATGAGGTTAGTAAGCCCAAACCTTCAACTCAGAGGGAAGTTCACACAAGCATACAATCAGCAAACACGTCCAGGCTTAATTTAGAGGTAGCTCCTCACAGCAAGTGCCAAACTAACAATTTCCATGCACGGCGGTGAGGAGCGGACCAAACAATTAAAGTAACAGCCTCAAATAGAACAGCGTGCGGGAACGCTTAATTACAGCTGTTAATTATTAGGAATCATAAACATTAAAGTACCTCAAGAAGTGCGCAGTAAAGCTTGAGAACCTCACTTCTCCTCTCTCAGAGATACGTGCGTCAAACCTGGAGCGGTCCTCAGCGTCTGTTGTAACGAGGCTGATCTCTCAAAGTCAGCCTCACACGGATGGCACAAAGTTAACCCTCTGGCCACTTCACCTCTTCTCAACTCAGGGCCAAATGCAAACCACCTGGGGAGACACAAAGAAAAGCAGGACCAGCCAAACATCTCCAATCCATGACATACACTTCAACTATGAGAGACAAAATGAGAAAAAAAAAATCCAGGAAATCACATTGTAGGATTTTTAAGGAATTTATTTGTAAATTATGGTGGAAAATAAGTATTTGGTCAATAACAAACAAGCAAGATTTGTGGCTCTCACAGACCTGTAACTTCTTCTTTAAGGAGCTCTTCTGTACTCCACCTGTTACCTGTATTAATGGCACCTGTTTGAGCTCGTTATCTGTATAAAAGACACCTATCCACGGCCTCAAACAGTCAGACCAAAGAGCTGTCAAAGGATACCAGGAAGAAAATTGTAGACCTGCACCAGGCTGGGAAGAGTGAATCTACAATAGTCAAGCAGGTTGGTGTGAATAAGTCAACTGTGGGAGCAATTGTAAGAAAATGGAAGACATACAAGACCATTGATAATCTCCCTCGATCTGGGGCTCCACACAAGATGTCATCCCATGGGGTCAAAATGATCATGAGAACAGTGAACAAAAATCCCAGAACTACACGGAGGGACCTGATGAATGACCTACAGAGAGTTGGGACCAAAGTAACAAAGGCTACACAGTATGCAGAGAGGGACTCAAATCTTGCAGTGCCAAGCGTGTCCCCCTGCTTAAGCCAGTACATGTCCAGGCCTGTCTGAAGTTTGCCAGAGAGCATATGGATAATTCAGAAGAGGATTGGGAGAATATCATGTGGTCAGATGAAACCAAAATGGATTTATGACACATTTTCTAAAATGCAGAACACAAATCCAGTTTAGAAAACCCCCTGAGGACACACAGTGAGACAGATTTCTACAGCTGTTGATACGTAAATGAAGAAGGTTTGTACGAGTGTGTGGAGAACAACAGACAGGTGTTTAAGTGAATGTAACAAGCAAACCTGAGCGATGGAGAAACTGGACGAAGGACTCTGCTTGAAGGACTCTGCAGAGACTCTAGACTGTCGTCTTTGTCTGATTCTCCTGAGAGTTGCTGCTGTTCCTTAACATGTTCCTTAACATGTTCCTGGACATAATAAAATGGCACCTTTGTTATTTATTTGGACTCATTTTAACCACTTCAGATGTTATATGGATTTGGTGTGATGATATTTCATGTACTTATTGAGTTATACCTCTTCAACAGGAGAAGGTGATAGTCCTCCTGCTCCTCCTCCAGCCACAGTCTGCTGTCAGTCTCGTCTTGTTCATTTTTTAAAGGGACCACACGTGACCTTGCAGCAGAAGATTTTATTGCTTCTCGCTGCTTCCTGTAGACTTCCTGCAGTCTTTGTCTTCTCATCTCATCCTGCTCTCTCTGTGATGTCTCCTTTTTCATTTTCTCTTCAGTTTGTCGCCTCTTTATTTCTTTCCTTTTCCATGAACTTTTGAACTGTGTTTTCATCATGTGCTTTTTTCTTCAGATAACCTGCTCAACATTTACAAAAAGACAAAATGCTACAAATGGCAACACATATGTTTGAAGTAAGTGTAGTTCTGGCAGCGTGCACGAGTGCCACACATCACTGGAACCTTTTTGGGTTCTGGATGGCAAATAAACATGCAAGTGGGTGTGTCTTTGCTGTTCTCCAGCCGCTGGGTCCTCAACACTGAGGCACCTGCATCCTGGATCATGACCAGAGAAATGCACCATTTGGCTAAAATGTCACTGCTCAGCTTCCCTCATGACACAAGTGACAGACAGAATAGAGCATCATAGGTCAGGCTCAGGAGGCAAACTTGCCATAACAACTTCAAACTGGACAAAACTGAAAATTTTCGTCTACATTTTATGGAAAGTTTTCCAGTTGCCTGATCAATCATCTACCCTCACATCACACATGATGAAAATAGTGGACAGACTCCCTTTGGCCCACTTCAGACTGCTGGACCGCCTGTGACTGGACACCACCATCATCTGCCCGTTGCAGTGAGGTCACCTGCACCTGGATGAAACAGGTGGCACTGTGAGAATGATGTTCTTTAATTTCTCCAGTGAATTCAACACCATCCAGCCACTGCTGCTGATGGAGAAGCTGCAGGGTGACGGTTATAGACACACCATCTACCATCTCCTGGACTACTCATTACCTGACAGGACGACCACATTTTGGATAAGTGGGCAGCACTCTATCTGAAACAGGTGTGAAGATTACAGGAGCTCCACGGTGGACTGTGCTGTCACCTTTCATCTTCCACTTACATGACACAGTCTTCCAGCACAGCTCCAGGTCATCCCATGTGCAGACATTTTGTGATTATTCTGCCATGGTCGAGTACATAAGGAAACCTAACGCTAACCGAAATAGGACCTAAAATCTATTGGTGTCAGTGGTTGTCCCCCAGAATCCATGACATGAAGTGGATGAGAGTCTCCGATTCATCTTTCCCTCAATCCTGACTAGTCTCCCAGTTCCTGCTGCTGAAAAACATCCCCACAGCATGATGCTCCCACCACCACGCTTCACTGTAAAGATGGTACCTTGTTTCCGCCAAACTTGATGCCTGGCATTCACGCCAATGAGTTCAATTTTTGTCTCATCAGACCAGAGAATTTTGTTTGTCGTGGTCTGAGAGTCCTTCAGGTGCCTTTTGGCAAACCCCAGGCAGGCTGCCATGTACTTATTATGAAGAAGTGGCTTCCGTCTGACCACTCTACCATACAGACCTGATTGGTGGATTGCTACAGAGATGGTCGTCCTTCTGGAAGGTTGTCCGCTTTCCACAGAAGAACACAGTGGCCATTGAGTTTTCACTTGTTTGTAAAATACGAGTTGAGATACATTTCACTTTGAAGTCTCTGAAAAATTAAGATCACAGATTTTATAGACGAGCACTATTAGTTGAATTAGCTTCACTGAAACTCACCAAGACGGTTCAAACATAGTAAACCCACATCAATAGGCTTCATGTCATTTCAGTCACTACGGTATCACTTCTGAATGTATTTTAAGGGTGACAGTCAACTTCTGTGCAACAAAATGGCTGGATTTATTGCTCACTTCTCACCTGTTTGCATGTGCGTCTCTCACTGCCTCGGTGGGCGTTCCGGCGTGTCAGTGTGTTGAGATTTTCAAAACTTTCTCACTCCCCAACGGTTCTAGAGAAAAAAAAAAGTTACTTTGGGGAACTGAATTCAAATATGGCATCAAAAATTAAATCAAAGTCGGCCTAGCTACAGAGATTTTAGGTCAAAGATGGGATAAAATGTGGCGTTTTTCCACTAATTTGACATTGTGGCACATTAAGGTATGATGCAAGTATAAATTGATGACATTAAAGCGGATTTTCGGCTGGAATTTATATCCTCAAAAATTGTGTGGGGATAAGCCTCAACCCAAGTTTCAAGAAGATCACTGTTGGCCTTCCACTTGCTCAACTTAGCCAAGATATGGTCAGGGACTTAAGCACAGACCAGTCCTCTGCCTCCAGAATCACCACAACTTCATTATGTAAAATGTACACCAAATAGGCTTTTCAATGCTAAATTCAAATGTCAACAAAATTCACAATCCAGATCAGATCTGGATCAAAATTTAACAGGTGATAGTGAGTGCCAGTCTGCAGCTCATTTTCAAATATGAGAGAGATTGGTCCATGTTATGATATAATGTAAAATACTGTATACATTAAATGGGGTTTACAATGTTAAATTTAAATGGCCCCAAAATATACTATGGATCAGATCCAGATCAAATTTCGTCAGTCAATAAAGGATATAAAGCCACATAAAGCACTCAAAAATTCAATTTTTGACAATCTGTTCAGTGTTAAAGGTAGAGATTTTTCATTTTTCCAATTTCCCAAGATTTTTCCTGACTTTAACATTTGACCTATTACCTTGAAAATTGAACCAGTTCTTGCCTATCAGAATATGAATCTGCAATAATAATAATAATAATAAAATAATAATAATAATAATAATAATAATAACATTTGAAAAATTGTGGACTCCATGCTGTTTACAAACAAATAAACAGGGGCAAAAACATAACTGTCCTCCAACTTCACTGGCAGAGGTAATATCATGGATTTAAAACAGAAGAAATCAGTAGTAAATTTCATTTAAAGTTCTTTTATTTAAAAAAAAAAACCTTCAAATACTGCAGTTTTTCTAAAATGGTTCAGATATATGGTTGATGAAATATGATGCAGCGTATAACTTTAATGCTGCATTCAAAACCCTTGGAAGCTCTGAAATAGCTGACATGAAAAATCACCACTTCAAAGAAAAAGTGCATTCAAAGGATCACCTTGTAGACAAATATGGACAAAGTACTGAGCCTATCATAGTAGAGCTAGGCTAATGTTATGTATTAATCAATCAATCAATCAATTTTATTTATATAGCGCCAAATCACAACAAACAGTTGCCCCAAGGCGCTTTATATTGTAAGGCAAGGCCATACAATAATTACGTAAAACCCCAACGGTCAAAACGACCCCCTGTGAACAAGCACTTGGCTACAGTGGGAAGGAAAAACTCCCTTTTAACAGGAAGAAACCTCCAGCAGAACCAGGCTCAGGGAGGGGCAGTCTTCTGCTGGGACTGGTTGGGGCTGAGGGAGAGAACCAGGAAAAAGACATGCTGTGGAGGGGAGCAGAGATCAATCACTAATGATTAAATGCAGAGTGGTGCATACAGAGCAAAAAGAGAAAGAAACACTCAGTGCATCATGGGAACCCCCCAGCAGTCTAAATCTATAGCAGCATAACTAAGGGATGGTTCAGGGTCACCTGATCCAGCCCTAACTATAAGCTTTAGCAAAAAGGAAAGTTTTAAGCCTAATCTTAAAAGTAGAGAGGGTGTCTGTCTCCCTGATCCGAATTGGGAGCTGGTTCCACAGGAGAGGAGCCTGAAAGCTGAAGGCTCTGCCTCCCATTCTACTCTTACAAACCCTAGGAACTACAAGTAAGCCTGCAGTCTGAGAGCGAAGCGCTCTATTGGGGTGATATGGTACTACGAGGTCCCTAAGATGAGATGGGACCTGATTATTCAAAACCTTATAAGTAAGAAGAAGAATTTTAAATTCTATTCTAGAATTAAGAGGAAGCCAATGAAGAGAGGCCAATATGGGTGAGATATGCTCTCTCCTTCTAGTCCCCGTTAGTACTCTAGCTGCAGCATTTTGAATTAACTGAAGGCTTTTCAGGGAACTTTTAGGACAACCTGATAATAATGAATTACAATAGTCCAGCCTAGAGGAAATAAATGCATGAATTAGTTTTTCAGCATCACTCTGAGACAAGACCTTTCTAATTTTAGAGATATTGCGTAAATGCAAAAAAGCAGTCCTACATATTTGTTTAATATGCGCTTTGAATGACATATCCTGATCAAAAATGACTCCAAGATTTCTCACAGTATTACTAGAGGTCAGGGTAATGCCATCCAGAGTAAGGATCTGGTTAGACACCATGTTTCTAAGATTTGTGGGGCCAAGTACAAGAACTTCAGTTTTATCTGAGTTTAAAAGCAGGAAATTAGAGGTCATCCATGTCTTTATGTCTGTAAGACAATCCTGCAGTTTAGCTAATTGGTGTGTGTCCTCTGGCTTCATGGATAGATAAAGCTGGGTATCATCTGCGTAACAATGAAAATTTAAGCAATACCGTCTAATAATACTGCCTAAGGGAAGCATGTATAAAGTGAATAAAATTGGTCCTAGCACAGAACCTTGTGGAACTCCATAATTAACCTTAGTCTGTGAAGAAGATTCCCCATTTACATGAACAAATTGTAATCTATTAGATAAATATGATTCAAACCACCGCAGCGCAGTGCCTTTAATACCTATGGCATGCTCTAATCTCTGTAATAAAATTTTATGGTCAACAGTATCAAAAGCAGCACTGAGGTCTAACAGAACAAGCACAGAGATGAGTCCACTGTCTGAGGCCATAAGAAGATCATTTGTAACCTTCACTAATGCTGTTTTTGTACTATGATGAATTCTAAAACCTGACTGAAACTCTTCAAATAGACCATTCCTCTGCAGATGATCAGTTAGCTGTTTACAACTACCCTTTCAAGAATTAATGGCTAAATGTTACCGTCAATGACTTTTTGCTGATGTGTGGTGCTGGTAACTAGAGTAAATATACGAGGTCTATTAGAAAAGTATCCGACCTTATTATTTTTTCAAAAACCATATGGATTTGAATCACGTGTGATTACATCAGACATGCTTGAACCCTCGTGGGCATGCGAGAGTTTTTTCACGCCTGTCGGTTACGTCATTCGCCTGTGGGCAGTCTTTGAGTGAGGAGTCGTCCACCCGCTCGTCAATTTTTTTCATTGTCTAGGAATGACTCCGAGACTGTTGCTTTGTTTGATAAAAAAATTTTCAAAACTGTAAGGCACAACTGAGTGGACACCATTCAATAAATTCAGCTGGTTTTCGGTAAAAATTTTAACGGCTGATGAGAGATTTTGGTCTGGTAGTGTCGCCGTAACGACGGTCCACGACGCCTGACGGCGATCTGCGCTTCGAGGTGGCAGCGTCTCGCCGTTTCAAGTTGAAAACTTCCACATTTCAGGCTCTGTTGACGCAGTAAGTCGTCAGAGAACAGAGAACTTTCAGAAGAAGTCGGCATGAGGAGTTTATTCGGACATTCCATTGTTAACGGTCATTTTGTAATGAAAGAACGTGCGGGCAGAGTCGCATGTCGGGCTGGACCCGACCGCGGGGGGTCGCGGCAGGAAAAACACCTCCGTTGGAAATCTTAACGGGCAAGTTGGAACATGCCCAAGCTGTTAAACAATTTCTCAGTTACTCACTTGTTGAAAGCCATTAAAAGCCGCCTGAATTCTACAAATGGTTTTCAACACGGAGGTGTTTTTCCTGTCGCGGCGCACACAGATTTGCCGAGTCGTCACGGAAACGACTCGGCGAATTTGCGTGTACGTCTTTCATTAAAATAATGTCCTTAAACAGTGGAATGTCCGCATAAATTCCTCATGCCGGCCTCTTCTGAATCTTCTCTGTTCTCTCACGATGTCCTGGGTGAATTAAGCCTTAAATTAGGATGTTATCAGCTCGAAACAGGCCGACGACAGCGCCTGGAAGCGCTGCAGGACGTCCCGCTCCGTGGGAAGTCCTTACACCGACAGAAACACCCCATAATCTCTCATCAGCCGTTAAACTTTTCACAGAAAACCAGCTTAATTTCTCGAATAGTGTCCACTCGGATATTCCTCACAGGTCCAGAAAAAATTTTGATAAAGCAACGCGCGCCGTCTCGAGCAGCGTGTGAAACAAAGGAATTCAGCCGAGAGGGCGGGACCACATCTCACTCAAGGCCTGCCCACAGGGAAATGACGTCACCGACACGCGTGAAAAAACTCACGCATGCGCACGAGGGTTCAAGCATGATTGGTGTAATCGCATGTCATTCAAATCCATATAGTTAAAAAAATAAATAAAAGGGTCGGTTTATTATCTAAGAGACCTCGTACATAGAATGTAAAAATATTACATACAGCAGTAATATTTTGTTAAAAATTATGCATTTTCAACACTAATCAAAAATGCATCTACCAATGCTGTGTGTCACAAGTGAAAATTCTGGTCCAATGGAGCATTCAAGGCATTTTCCCAGAGCCAGAGGTTGGAATCTCCAAAATACTGACAGTTTTGAATGCAGCATAATGTCTCCTTGGTAACCAGACAACAACTCCTCTCCTAACATTTGAGCAACTCACTGACTTTCTGAGAGCACAGACTGAATTTTACTTCATAAACACACAAACCAGCAGCTTGACGACACGTTTTGAAGCAGAAAGCAACTTTTAACTCCTTCAGTGTCTGTTTGTCAACAGATTACAAATCAAACAGGTAAACTAAAAATGATTTAACTGAAATAAATACACACCAAAGTATTGTGTGTAAATTATAAAAATAACTCAATGCTAAAATCAAAAAATATTTGTAACTCACCCTCTGTGTGTTTGCAGATATTAATCAGACAGATTTAACTCATAGCAAGTTAGTTTTGATTTAGAGAACGTTAGCGCACATGCTAATGTCCGGTAAATGTCTTATAAATCACTCCTGGGGTGTTATTATGTTCCAAAAACAGCATTTTCATTTTTAGAAGTGTTTATTTCTGGCAAGTGTTTACATAATATTTGACAAAGAGGTTATATTTACACACAAATGAAACTGAGTTTACACCTAGCTAGCAGACTGTGATGTCATCACACTAATGTCTGCAAAATAGTTTGTAAATCCTTCTTGAGGTGATATCAGGTTACAAAAACAGCGTTTTCAGTTATAGAAGTGTTTATTTCTTGCTAACATTTCCATAATATATGAGTAACATGAATATAAACACACAAAACAAGCATTTTTGAAGAGACCAGCTACTGATGTCTGTAAATCACAAATTTACAGACATCAGTAATCACAACTGTTTGTTGTGATTTGGCGCTATATAAAAAAATTGATTGATTGATTGATGTCACGGTGCAGCTCTACTCTGATTGGGTGTCACCCGCGTCACTCAAACACAAAATGGATCAGATTGAAAAAGAATGTGACTTTTTAGCCTCTTAAAATACCTCTTAAAATACATCAAGGTTAACCATCTTTGAACTTGTCCAACGTCTGTGTCCCAAGAATTTTTCCTGTGGCGTAAGTAAGTCTGGGAACAACTTATTTTAAGTGATCTTGCTACATGGACAGACAATGTTATCAATATTAAATAAGCTTTCTCTTCAAATTCCGTCATTTACCATATTTTAGCTCAGATTTTTTTTTAAGTATATTAATGCAATGGTAATATGTAATTGAGGCAGGAAGTGCATTCAAACATCATCAAGGGCAAAAAACAAAAACCAAACAGCCTCATGCTGATATGCAGGATCAAAGTCGCCCACTTTGCTATTCACCTTATTCAGCCCCACCCACTTTTACAGCAGAGGCATTTCCGTTTTGGATTAGGACTTCAGGTGTGTGGTGTTTTCAGTATAGAACAACGGAAGATATTACATGGATAGAAACAAAAACCTTTTTTAAAAGCTCAAACGGATCGACTCTGACTCACCCACAGGTCATAACACAGTTGAAGATGATATGAAAAAGTGGCCCTCGATTATTTTTAACTACTTCGTGTTGTCACTCAGCGTGGACAGTTTCACTATGAGGAACTACGACCTTTGCACCACACAGCACCGCTGAAGCTCCTATAAAAGCACAATCAAGTTAAAATACTACCCGACAAGTAGTATCACCGTAATGCCAAGATTACGCTCTTGCTCTTGCTTGCCTCTACTGGTGGTTGGCTCTCACTGCGGTATTGTATCACTTCCTGTTCCGGAGCACAGCGGTGTTTTGCTGTATCTGTTAGCTGTTTAATCTGCGCAGTTAGATTGATCTAGTTATCTAGATAACGATTTGTTTCCCAGTGTAATCTTCACGTGCCTTAACTAAAGCACTCCTTCTGCTGAATCACCTCTAAATTATTTACACATTATTCACTTTGCCAGTTTTTAGGAATCCGCTAGCTTAGCGCAGCTACTAGCTCTTAGCCGATTTAGCATGGCGGCTTCTCCTGTCTCTCCCACACTTTTCTGCTCTGGCTGTGAAATGTTTAGTTATTCCTCGGCCTCCTTTAGCAGTAACGGTACTTGTAATAAGTGTAGCTTATTCATAGCTTTGGAGGCCATGCTGGGCGAATTGGAGACTCGGCTCCGCACTGTGGAAAATTGCACAGCTAGCCAGGCCCCAATAGTCGGTGCAGACCAAGGTAGCTTAGCCGCCGTTAGTTCCCCTCTGGCAGATCCCGAGCAGCCGGGAAAGCAGGCCGACTGGGTGACTGTGAGGAGGAAGCGTAGTTCTAAACAGAAGCCCCGTGTACACCGCCAACCCGTTCACATTTCTAACCGTTTTTCCCCACTCGACGACACACTCGCTGAGGATCAAACTCTGGTTATTGGCGACTCTGTTTTGAGAAATGTGAAGTTAGCGACACCAGCAACCATAGTCAATTGTCTTCCGGGGGCCAGAGCAGGCGACATTGAAGGAAATTTGAAACTGCTGGCTAAGGCTAAGCGTAAATTTGGTAAGATTGTAATTCACGTCGGCAGTAATGACACCCGGTTACGCCAATCGGAGGTCACTAAAATTAACATTGAATCGGTGTGTAACTTTGCAAAAACAATGTCGGACTCTGTAGTTTTCTCTGGGCCCCTCCCCAATCGGACCGGGAGTGACATGTTTAGCCGCATGTTCTCCTTGAATTGCTGGCTGTCTGAGTGGTGTCCAAAAAATGAGGTGGGCTTCATAGATAATTGGCAAAGCTTCTGGGGAAAACCTGGTCTTGTTAGGAGAGACGGCATCCATCCCACTTTGGATGGAGCAGCTCTCATTTCTAGAAATCTGGCCAATTTTCTTAAATCCTCCAAACCATGACTGTCCAGGGTTGGGACCAGGAAGCAGAGTTGTAGTCTTACACACCTCTCTGCAGCTTCTCTCCCCCTGCCATCCCCTAATTGCCCCATCCCCGTAGAGACGGTGTCTGCTCCCAGACCACCAATAACCAGCAAAAATCTATTTAAGCATAAAAATTCAAAAAGAAAAAATAATATAACACCTTCAACTGCACCACAGACTAAAACAGTTAAATGTGGTCTATTAAACATTAGGTCTCTCTCTTCTAAGTCCCTGTTGGTAAATGATATAATAATTGATCAACATATTGATTTATTCTGCCTTACAGAAACCTGGTTACAGCAGGATGAATATGTTAGTTTAAATGAGTCAACACCCCCGAGTCACACTAACTGTCAGAATGCTCATAGCACGGGCCGAGGCGGAGGATTAGCAACAATCTTCCATTCCAGCTTATTAATTAATCAAAAACCCAGACAGAGCTTTAATTCATTTGAAAGCTTGACTCGTAGTCTTGTCCATCCAAATTGGAAGTCCCAAAAACCAGTTTTATTTGTTATTATCTATCGTCCACCTGGTCGTTACTGTGAGTTTCTCTGTGAATTTTCAGACCTTTTGTCTGACTTAGTGCTTAGCTCAGATAAGATAATTATAGTGGGCGATTTTAACATCCACACAGATGCTGAGAATGACAGCCTCAACACTGCATTTAATCTATTATTAGACTCTATTGGCTTTGCTCAAAATGTAAATGAGTCCACCCACCACTTTAATCATATCTTAGATCTTGTTCTGACTTATGGTATGGAAATAGAAGACTTAACAGTATTCCCTGAAAACTCCCTTCTGTCTGATCATTTCTTAATAACATTTACATTTACTCTGATGGACTACCCAGCAGTGGGTAATAAGTTTCATTACACTAGAAGTCTTTCAGAAAGCGCTGTAACTAGGTTTAAGGATATGATTCCTTCTTTATGTTCTCTAATGCCATATACCAACACAGTGCAGAGTAGCTACCTAAACTCTGTAAGTGAGATAGAGTATCTCGTCAGTAGTTTTACATCCTCATTGAAGACAACTTTGGATGCTGTAGCTCCTCTGAAAAAGAGAGCTTTAAATCAGAAGTGCCTGACTCCGTGGTATAACTCACAAACTCGTAGCTTAAAGCAGATAACCCATAAGTTGGAGAGGAAATGGCGTCTCACTAATTTAGAAGATCTTCACTTAGCCTGGAAAAAGAGCCTGTTGCTCTATAAAAAGCCCTCCATAAAGCTAGGACATCTTTCTACTCATCACTAATTGAAGAAAATAAGAACAACCCCAGGTTTCTTTTCAGCACTGTAGCCAGGCTGACAATGAGTCAGAGCTCTATTGAGCTGAGTATTCCATTAACTTTAACTAGTAATGACTTCATGACTTTCTTTGCTAACAAAATTTTAACTATTAGAGAAAAAATTACTCATAACCATCCCAAAGACATATCGTTATCTTTGGCTGCTTTCAGTGATGCCGGTATTTGGTTAGACTCTTTCTCTTCGATTGTTCTGTCTGAGTTATTTTCATTAGTTACTTCATCCAAACCATCAACATGTCTATTAGACCCCATTCCTACCAGGCTGCTCAAGGAAGCTCTACCATTATTTAATGCTTCGATCTTAAATATGATCAATCTATCTTTGTTAGTTGGCTATGTACCACAGGCTTTTAAGGTGGCAGTAATTAAACCATTACTTAAAAAGCCATCACTTGACCCAGCTATCTTAGCTAATTATAGGCCAATCTCCAACCTTCCTTTTCTCTCAAAAATTCTTGAAAGGGTAGTTGTAAAACAGCTAACTGATCATCTGCAGAGGAATGGTCTATTTGAAGAGTTTCAGTCAGGTTTTAGAATTCATCATAGTACAGAAACAGCATTAGTGAAGGTTACAAATGATCTTCTTATGGCCTCGGACAGTGGACTCATCTCTGTGCTTGTTCTGTTAGACCTCAGTGCTGCTTTTGATACTGTTGACCATAAAATTTTATTACAGAGATTAGAGCACGCCATAGGTATTAAAGGCACTGCGCTGCGGTGGTTTGAATCATATTTGTCTAATAGATTACAATTTGTTCATGTAAATGGGGAATCTTCTTCACAGACTAAAGTTAATTATGGACTTCCACAAGGTTCTGTGCTAGGACCAATTTTATTCACTTTATATATGTTTCCCTTAGGCAGTATTATTAGACGGTATTGCTTAAATTTTCATTGTTACGCAGATGATACCCAGCTTTATCTATCCATGAAGCCAGAGGACACACACCAGTTAGCTAAACTGCAGGATTGTCTTACAGACATAAAGACATGGATGACCTCTAATTTCCTGCTTTTAAACTCAGATAAAACTGAAGTTATTGTACTTGGCCCCGCAAATCTTAGAAACATGGTGTCTAACCAGATCCTTACTCTGGATGGCATTACCCTGACCTCTAGTAATACTGTGAGAAATCTTGGAGTCATTTTTGATCAGGATATGTCATTCAAAGCGCATATTAAACAAATATGTAGGTCTGCTTTTTTGCATTTACGCAATATCTCTAAAATTAGAAAGGTCTTGTCTCAGAGTGATGCTGAAAAACTAATTCATGCATTTATTTCCTCTAGGCTGGACTATTGTAATTCATTATTATCAGGTTGTCCTAAAAGTTCCCTAAAAAGCCTTCAGTTAATTCAAAATGCTGCAGCTAGAGTACTAACGGGGACTAGATGGAGAGAGCATATCTCACCCATATTGGCCTCTCTTCATTGGCTTCCTGGTAATTCTAGAATAGAATTTAAAATTCTTCTTCTTACTTATAAGGTTTTGAATAATCAGGTCCCATCTTATCTTAGGGACCTTGTAGTACCATATCACCCCAATAGAGCGCTTCGCTCTCAGACTGCAGGCTTACTTGTAGTTCCTAGGGTTTGTAAGAGTAGAATGGGAGGCAGAGCCTTCAGCTTTCAGGCTCCTCTCCTGTGGAACCAGCTCCCAATTCAGATCAGGGAGACAGACACCCTCTCTACTTTTAAGATTAGGCTTAAAACTTTCCTTTTTCCTAAAGCTTATAGTTAGGGCTGGATCAGGTGACCCTGAACCATCTATCTATCTACCGTCGATATTGCAAGTTTTCCCACCTACAAAGAATGGAGACTTCTGTAACTTTTATCGTAGGTACACTTCAACTGTGAGAGACAGATCCCCCCCCCCCCCCCAAAAAAAATCTGAAAATCACGATTTTTAAATATGGAATTTGCATTTTATCACATGAAATGAGAATTTGTTACAATAGAAAAACAGACCTTAATATTTGGTACAGAAACCTTTGTTTGCAGTTACAGAAGTCAGACGTTTCCTGTAGTTCTTGACCAAGTTTGCACACACTGCAGCAGGGATTTTGGTCCACTCCTCCATACAGATTTTCTCCACATTTTTCAAGTTTCAAGCTTCAGCTCCCTCCAAAGATTTTCTATTGGGTTCAGGTCTGGAGACTGGCTCGGCCACTCCAGGACCTTGAAATGCTTCTTATAAAGCCACGCTTTAGTTGTCCTGGCTGTGTGTTTGGGGTCATTGTCATGCTGGAAGACCCAGCCACAACCCATCTTCAATGCTCTTACTGAGGGAAGGAGCTTGTTTGCCAAAATCTTGGGATACATGACCCAACCCATCCTCCCTTCACAATGGTGCAGTCGTCATGTCCCCTTTGCAGAAAAGCACCCCCATAAATGATGTTTCCACCCCCATGCTTCGTGGTTGGAATGGTGTTCTTGGGGTTGTTCTCATGCTCCAAGCATGGCGAGTGGAGTTGATACCAAAAAGCTCTATTTTGGTCTCATCTGACCACATGACCTTCTCCCATGCCTCCTCAAGATCATCCAGATGGTCACTGGTGAACTTCAAACGGGCCTGGACGTGCTGGCGTGAGCAGGGGGCCTTGTGTGCCATGCAGGATTTTAAACCATGACGGTGTAGTGTGTTATTAATTGTAATCTTTGTGACTGTGGTCCCAGCTGTCTTCAGGTCATTGACCAGGTCCTCCCATGTAGTTATGGGCTTTCTCAGAATCATCCTTACCCCACGAGGCGAGATCTTGCATGGAGCCCCAGACTGAGGAAGATTGACAGTCATCTTGTGATCCTTCCATTTTGTAATAATTACACCAACAGTTGTTGTCTTCTCACCAAGCTGCTTGCCTGTTGTCCTGTAGCCCATCCAAGCCTTGTGCAGGTCTACAATTTTGTCCTTTGTGTCCTTAGACAGTTCTTTGGTATTGACCATGGTGGATAGGTTGGAGTGTGATTGATTGAGTGTATGAACAAGTGTTTTTTTATACAGGTAACGAGTTCAAACAGGTGCAATTAATACAGGAAAAGAGTGTAGAATAGGAGAGCTTCTTAAAGAAAAATTAACAGGTCTGTGAGAGCTAGAATTCTTGCTTGTTGGTCGCTGATCAAATATTTCATTCATGCAATAAAATCTAAATTATTTAAAAATCATACAATGTGATTTTTTTCTTTTTTTTTCTTTCTTTTTTTTTTTTTTTTTTTTTTAGATTCTGTCTCTGACAGCTGAAATGTACCGACAATAAAAATTACAGACCTCTCCATTCTTTGTAGGTGGGAAAACTTACAAAATCAACAGTGGATCAAATACTTATTTTTCTCACTGTATATGATGTCATCAAAGCCCAGTTTTCTGAGAGGTTCATGTTTCTGAATGTTTATTAGCAGCAGGTGAAATCAGGCTAAATTCCCATGTTTATGGCTTAATTTCTCAGGGGATATGGCACCAAATATAAAACACATTACATCAACATTTTCACAATTCTTTATTTACTTAAAATAGTCAGCTCATTTGACATTTTATTTAATGGTGATAAGCACTTTAACTTGTGTGGGCCCTGATAGAGCTGATGGAGTGCATCTCAAAAAGGCAAAACAGATTCACATCCATTTTGATCCAGAGATATTACGTAACCTTAGGAGCCAACTTTTACCTGCCGTAGGGTCACTTCACTTACGGCCAGTTCGTCCACCTCATGTTTACTTCATGATTTATGCAGTACACACACTCAATCCGGCCACTTTTTGTCTTCAAAATGTAATATGGCTTTAATTTGGTTTTCAAGTCAAATGCTTGTACATTGAAGATCAACATATGTCCTTCTCTACCTCTTTGTAACTTGCGGTGTATTCAGTAAAAAATGTAATAAATACTGTAAAAAATACATAATAGTAATAAAAACATAACCTGAAAGGTGCATTGCTGATTTTACTGCTGCTGTGTTCACACAGAGCCATGTAGCATTATTGTTCAGCTGTCTGTCATTTAGCACAGTTTAGTTTCACATGATACAATGTGGCATAAACCACAAACACGGCCGGTTCTACACTTTTGAGAGTGGCAACATGCTTTGTTAGAGTTCACCTGCCTGCACAAATGGAATGGATAGAATCCTTAGCTCCACCAACAAAATTGGTAACTCGTGTCTGCAGAGGTTTGCCCTCTATGAGCACAGTGATCTTGTTTAGATCAGTTTTTGAAGCTGTGGCAGCTTAATTTCTGCAGTCTTTCCAGCAGGCGCTAGAAAAAGCTACCACTTTCCCCCTCACAATCTTATCCATGAGAAAACTGCAACTAATAAACAGCATGACTGCTTTGGATGGACGCTCCCAAAACACACGTGTTCACCATTTTCACATATTCATCTTGCAAACCCATGAAAAACACTTAATTCTAACAGTAAAAAAATTAATGTGATGTCACAGAAACCAACGATTCCTGCAGGCTGACATGAGCGTTTAAAAACAGCAGGTGAAATCAGCCTAAATTCTCCATGTTTATGACTTAATATCTCAGGACATGTGGCACCAAAAATAAAACACAATACACCAATAGTTTCATAATACTTTATTTATTTAGAATAGTCAGCTCATTTGACATTTCATTTGTCAGAGATATGCGCTTTAAGAGTTTTAATGAATGGAGAGATGGATTTATGATAGATATGGGCAGATCATATTTTGTAACCGCTGGTTGTGTTTGCTTGTGTTTTCAGGATCAGGATGATCTCCTGATCATGGACCTTGGAAACCCTCAGTACCAGGCGCTCAACACTCCTGCTGCTGAAAACATTTTATTGACTTTTGTCCATCCCACATTTTATCTGACTTCCTCCACTCCTGCTCGTCCCGCCTTTGTTACTGTTCCTCCAAAACCCAGCACCCCTCCTAGCATTCCTGCTCATCCCGCCTGTGTTCCTGTTCCTCCAGAACCCAGCGCCCCTCCCAGTACTTCTGCTGATCCCAAACCCTATGTAAAAAAGCCCCCAAATGCCTTCATGGTGTTTAGACAGAAGCAGCACCCACTTGTGGTGGCACAGCAGAAGGTGAAAGACTGTGCCATCGTGAATAAGATTCTGGGACAGATGGTGAGTGTGCACACTCCTCACGTGCACAATCTTATCATTGTGTCAGTGAGTGCGTGAACTGACAGTGTGTTGTCTTGTGTTTGCAGTGGCATTCGCTCTCTGCAACAGAGAAAGAAGAATATTTCGAACTGGCCAGAATCGAGAGCCGACGACATTACGAGCTCCACCCAACGTGGAAGCCCAACAGGAAGGTGAGGAAACAGTCAGATCGAACACGTGACTCTTGTTTTTAGCAGCTGGCATCATACAGAAAGTCTGAATGTGTTTATTTATTTATTGTGCAGGTTAAAAGGTCAAGACACCTCAGCACTGACCCTCAGCAGCCTGCAGAGTCATCTCCAAATCTATTTTATTTTTTTACTATCTGTAAATATAGTTTTGAATAAATTTTCTTTATAACATAAAATGTTTGACTACATTCACTGTTTTGTGCATTTTTCAAGGAACCAACAGGTCACTTATTTCATTCTTACTTTAGACAAAACCTGATCAGTTTAATCAACTCAATTATTTTGAGGGAATTATTTCATTTCCCTGGACTCATAATATCATCTTAAGTAAAATAAACCTAACTGAGTAGAGAGAATAATGTAATTTTGTGTGTGTGTGTGTGTGTGTGTGTGTGTGTGTGTGTGTGTGTGTGTGTGTGTGTGTGTGTGTGTGTGTGTGTGTGTGTGTGTGTGTGTGTGTGTGTGTGTGCGTGTGTGTACACGCATGTGGGTGATTCTTAGACTACGGGCACTTATTATGTCCTTTGATCATATTGTATGAAAAACAGAAAAAAGGGGAAATTTCACACTTTTATAGTTATCTTTACAATGAAAGTGTGTTAAGAAATTTGTTCTAGTAGTCTATGATGACTTTTTCACCTTTTTTCAGCATCGTTGCCAAATATTGCCATTTTGTGCTTGTCCCACACCCAGACTTTTGATTTTCAATGATAAAAATGAATGGTAAAGAAACGTTTTTTCTAATGTTTTAAAATATCTCTGAATAAAATATCAGTAAAATAATCAAAACATAATTTGGGTATTCAATGTCATACAACTGTTGTAATTTTTTTAAACAAAATGTAGTTGTCCCACACTATTGCCGTAATTTCCACCACAACACTGTAATGTCCCTTTAAACAGTTTGTATGAAAGATTGTTTGGGTAGTTTCTATGGAGATAAACAGTGACATCAGAGCACATGTATAAAGCGCCAAATAACAACAAACAGTTGCCCCAAGGCGCTTTATATTGTAAGGCAATGGTGTGGTTGAAATTACATTTACAAGGCCAATAGTGCCCGTAGTTAAAGAATCACCCGTGTGCGTGTTGTGGATTCATTCTAAATGTTTTCCACAACACAAAAATTAAGGCAACACAGTAAATGCAGAAAGCACTTACAAACAAGTGCAAACAGAGATTTCTGATGTCCGCTATCTCTCTTGCACCATCCACAAGACATGCGTTTCAGGCAGGACATGCGCGCACAGCCAGCTGGACATGCCGCCACCAGATATGGACATGATAACAGCACCCTGCTTCTCATTCATGTCATTTCATGACTGTACGTCTGTGACCATGGATCATCTACAGAGGAACAGAGGGATCATATTTGTATTGTCCGCTTGATAAGAGGGATTCAATAAAATGTGTTTTTACATGGTGTGTGGTTTTATTTTTTCTTAAATACATCCATGTCATTCTTGATATCAGGCATTTTCCATCACATTTTACTGCACAGTGATGGTAGCTTAGTGGTAAACTTTCTGGTTGACAATCAGGGCTTTTGGAAAGTGCAGGTTCAAATCCCATAGGTGGCGTGTATTTTTTTTATTTTCGATGTGTAACCATATGTGTAACCACATCGCGCAGCTGCTTGCACTGTGTACCCATGTGCAAGAAGCAGTGTTTGTGTTCTAAATAAACAAATGACTCATCGGGTTTTTAAATGTTTTATTGTAAAGTACGTTCACCTCACATATGATCGTAGAAGTAGAATAAACGTCTATTTACTAATGTGACCGTGAACACTTCTGCTGTATGTAACTCCCTGTCACCAAACTGCTTATGTACATTACGAGGTCTGTTAGAAAAGTATCCGACCTTTTTATTTTTTTCAAAAACCATATGGATTTGAATCATGTGTGATTGCATCAGCCAAGCTTGAACCTTCGTGCGCATGCGTGAGTTTTTTCACTCCTGTCGGTTGCGTCATTCGCCTGTGAGCAGGCTTTGTGTGAGCACTGGTCCACCCCTCTCGTCGTTTCTTTATTGCAAATAAATGTCTGAACGATTTGGAGCTTTGCTGCATCAATTTTTTTTCCAGAAACTGTGAGAGACCTCCAGGTGGACACCGTTCGGAAAATTAATATGGCTTTCAGGGACGATTTTATGGGGATTACACAGATTAAGGAGTGATCCAGACGGTTTAAAGACTGCCCACAACTGCTGAGAGCACGCCGCGTTCCGAGCGCCGATCGACAGGCTCAAACAATCAGATCATTTCCAACGTGAAGGCTTTGTTGATCCGGGACGTCGTCTGACTTTCACAAAAAGGCAGAAGGCGTGGACATCAGCACTTTTTCGGCACATTCCACTGTTACAGGAGTTTTTTCGTGGAAAGAAAAGCGGAGGGACGCGCCATAGAGCCGTTCATTATGCGGCACAAAACCACCTCCATGTTGGTCTCACAGGACGGCTTTCAGGTGGATTTCAGATGGCTGTCGGTTGCTTTTCAGTTGTGTGATTATCCGAGAAAATGAGCATGAGGTGGACATGCCCCAACATGTCCTGTGAGGCTTCATCAGGGCATTGCTTTGCGCCATGCGGCTCCACCGCGATGCGCGGAACTCCTCCGCACGTCTCTCTCAATGTGCCGAAAAAGTGCTGATGTCCACGTCTTTTCACAATTCCTGTGCTAGTCAGATGACATACCGGATCAAGACAGCGTCCAGTTTAGAAATGAACGGCACATGTTACTGTCCACTGTTACAGGAGTTTTTGTCATGGAAAGAGGAGCGGAATTCCGCGCGTTGCGGGGGAGCCGCATGGCGCAAAGCAACGCCGTGATGAAGCCTCACAGCACATGTTGGGGCATGTCCAGCTCATGCTCAATTTCTCGGATAATCACACGACTGAAAAGCAACCGACAGCCGTCTGAAATCCACCTGAAAGCCGTCCTGTGAGACCAACACGGAGGTGGTTTTGTGCCGCATAATGAACGGCTCCGTGGCGCATCCCTCCGCTTTTCTTTCCATGAAAAAACTCCTGTAACAGTGGAATGTGCCGAAAAAGTGCTGATATCCACGCCTTCTGCCTTTTTGTGAAAGTCAGACAATGTCCCGGATCAACAAAGCCTTCATGTTGGAAATGATCTGGTTGTTTGAGCCTGTCGATCGGCGCTCGGAGCGCGGTGCACTCTCAGCAGTTGTGGGCAGTCTTTAAACTGTCTGGATCACTCCTTAATCTGTGTAATCCCCATAAAATCGTCCCTGAAAGCCATATTAAATTTCCGAACGGTGTCCACCTGGAGGTCTCTCACAGTTTCTGGGAAAAAACTAATGCAGCAAAGCTCCAAATCGTTCAGACATTTATTCGTAATAAAAAAACGACGAGAGGGGTGGACCAGTGCTCACACAAAGCCTGCTCACAGGCGAATGACGCAACCGACAGGCATGAAAAAACTCACGCATGCGCACGAAGGTTCAAGCTTGGCTGATGCAATCACACGTGATTCAAATCCATATGGTTTTTGAAAAAAAATAAAAAGGTTGGATACTTTTCTAACAGACCTCGTATGTTGGATCACTCGACTCCAACAGCCACATTTACTTTGTGGGTCAAGATCACCAGAAGTTTCTTTTTTTTTAACCACAGTTTGTGAGCGTGATAAAATGTGCATATACACTAATGTCAGCAAATATGTATATTTTGGGGCCTGACTACAATAACTCTGTTGATTTTCAGGTCAGATGATAATGATAATTGCATTTAAAATTGCTTTGCAAGTTGCCAATATTTATCACTGACTGATTTGTATCAGCTCATTTTCTTTTGTTGAGGATGGTTTTCATTGTGAGCAGCTGTCACTCTGAACTAAAAACATAAACAAAAAAAACAATAGTTATCATCCGATATTGTTTTTCAACTCATAGTTAACTTAGTATGTATTCTAATCTATGTAAATACTGTTTTATGTTTATTTTTTGGCCCCAAACACTTTTCTTCCCATTCATTGTGAATTTTCTGTGTACTAAAAGTAGGCATTACAGGTTTTCTGTCAACAACATTTTATTGAGTCTTAAAGTAAATAAATACAAAATCGGTCACTGGATCCTTGATTTCTGGACATAAATAAAAATGAATAAAATCTGTAGTTTTTGTCAAAAGCATTTCCTTTCAGACATTTTGGCATGAATGTCTCTCCATATCTCTGGGAGGAAAAAAACATTTTGATCGATTGTAGTTTGTTTGTATTACATTTTGAAAGGGGTGTCAAATGATTTCAGTGGGGTTTTGAATTTATTAATTCCGAGTGGACTCTATTGTTCTAATTTGACTCAGCAGAGAGCCTAGCAGCTTTTGGAGCTGTGTGAACAGAACGGAGGACAATTCTCATTTCATTCTTGCAACAAGACAGGAGTCCCAGTTAGTGACTTTAATCTGTACAAAAGTGACTCATGATTGACATATTCAGGGACGAAAGTGGTGAAAACCAAAAAATCTGTAACCATATATATATATATATATATATATATATATATATATATATATATATACGAGGTCTGTTAGAAAAGTATCCCACCTTTTTATTTTTTTTCAAAAACCTGATGGATTTGAAACACGTGTGCTTGCATGAGCCAACCTTGAACCTTCGTGCGCATGTGTGAATTTTTTCACGCCTGTCTGTTGCGTCATTTGCTGGTAAGCAGCCTTTGTGTTAGGATGGGTGGAGTCTCTTGTTTTTTCTTTGCAAGGAAATGGCGGAATGACTGGAGCAGCGCGACTGCATCAAATTTTGTCAGAAACTGGGCGACAGCCAGGTGGAAACCATTCGGATTTTTAGACGGCTTTTGGTGACGATCCTATGGGCATCACACAGATTAAGGAGCGGTACAACCGGTTTAAAGACGGCCGCACAACGGTGGAGAGCGAGCCGCTCTCCGGTCGGCCATCAACATGCAGAAATGACCAGATCATTTCCAAAGTGAACTCTGTGGTGATGTGGGACCATCGTGTGACTGTCCGAGAAATTGTGGAAGAGGTGGACATCAGCACTTTTTTGGCACATTCCAGTGTGACAGAAGATTTTGCCATGAAAAGAGTTGCAGCGAAATTCATGCCGATGGCTTTGGCACGAAGCTGATGGTGCAGCAAAAGCTCCACCGTGTTGAAGCCTCACAGGACATGTTGTGACATGCCCAGCTCTTCCACCATTCGGAAGATTCAGATGGCTTTCGGTGGCTTTTCAATCATTTCTGTCGTCTTTCACTTCACAAATGTGTTTCTGAAGTCTTTGGTCTCATGAAGTTTTCTGTTCTATGCTTCTTTCTAAGCGTAAAACAGACACAAACAAAAGATTTGTTTCATTGGCTTTCTGTCATTGATGATTGTTTATTATTTCTGCTAGGAAATCAAGAAAGGAGGAATATGTTCAGAGTGGTTCAAATGTTGCATACATGGAATTCAGTGCATGTAACTCACCAAAACGTTTTCTTGACAAATAAATTTTACGTAAGTGTTATTCACCACAAAACCAGACAAAAAAAGCAAACAGACAAAAAACTTGTTTTTGAGGTTTTATGGTGTTTAATGCTGGATTCATGTAGGCGATAAAGTTGGAAAATCCATTAACTGAAAAGTGTGGATTCAGTTAGTGAGCCCAGAAAACAAGATTAAATTTAGCACAATTTTTTTAAATAGTTCATAATTAATTGTTAACAATATCATCTTGTAAAGACCATCCATATAATAAAAGGGGAGCAGCCTCTCTGGTCCTTTTGGTGTACTTATTAATTTTTTCAAGATGATTCATGTCTTGAAAACAGCAAGGTGATTGGACCAATATTTTTGGACAAATTAGTAAGTTTTGACAAGAAGCCTGTTTTTGTGTTTCTTGTGTGCAAGTGTGGTGCTCCTTTTTGCAGAGGGACAAAGATACTTTAGAAGTTCAACGCAGGGCAACAAAAACTGTTCCCGGTTTAGAACATTTATCTGATGAAAATAGGTTGAAGGAACTCAGACTTACAACATTAGAAAACAGAAGAGCCCATGGCTCAAGTCCCCAGACTTTGAGAAAGTTATTGAAGCTTATAAAATATTAAACTGCCACGAAAATGCTGATAAGAATCAATTGTTCCAGTTTACAGATACACTGCTCTGAGAGGCCACTTGACTCTGTTAAAGGTTATTAGGTCAAGACTGAACATCAGAAAGATTTTTTTTAGCAACAGAATTGTCACCTTGTGGAACAGTTTACTGAACCATGTCATTAACTCGTCCAGTGTCAATGTTTTTAAAGATTGGTACGTTTGGTATTATTATGGATTTTAGGTATTACTATGTTTTTTTGTTGTGTGGGCCGCCAGAAGAGGAGGTACTGCTGGCCCACCACCAGAGGGCGCCCTGCCTGAAGTGCGGGCTTCAGGCACGAGAGGGCGCTGCCGCCTACAGGAGCAGCCGAGGTGACAGCTGTCACTCATCAACTATGACAGCTGTCACCGATCATCTGCATCTCACCTGGGATAAAAGCAGGATGACACCTCCACCACATCGCCGAGATATCGACTTCAGCGAGAGGTAACATTCTCAGCCTTAATCTGTGCCGTACTGCACTGTGTGTTTCTGATCTTTGTACAGGAGGTTTCAGTCGTTTGTGTCAGCGGGAAGCTGAGCTGGTCGGTAACAACAGGGTGACGGATCGCACCCTTCACGTTCAGTGAGACAAGTGACTGTTCAGGTTCTGTAAAAGACTGTGTTCATATTTTCAGAGGTGGAGGTGGAATTCCCACCATTATTGTTACGGGGTGTACACACACCCACACTTGACTGTTTTTGTTCTCCGCCAGCAGTACCAGATCCGACACGCTGAGACGGTGGCCACCTGGGGACTTCGGTACTTGGCGGCTCCAGTATCCCTCGGGTTCGGTGGCGGTGGAAATCGTGTGGTTCCGGTTTGTCTCCAGACGGGCGTCTCCTATCGTCGAGCCTGCCCACACGACACCTTCATTAATTGACTTGTATTCATTCTGTAATCTGCTGTGTGTGGTTGTGACATTCACAACAGTAAAGTGTTCTAATTTAACTCCCTCTATTGTCCATTCATTTACGCCCCCTGTTGTGGGTCCGTGTCACTACACTTTCCCAACAGGATATCTCGGCCAGCGTCATGGACTCCGAGGGGCGTCACCCAGCTGTTGAACGACCAATGGGAGAGCAGGGAGCGCAGGCATCTGCAGGAGGCGTGATTGGTGAGTTGCAGCACATTCTCACCGCCTTTACGGCTCGGTTGGATCAAATGACCGAGCAAAACATCCTCCTGAACCGCAGGGTGGAGGCTCTCTCCGCGCAGGTGGCGGCGAGCACTCAGGGCGATGCTGCAGCTCCTCCTCCTGCCGACCCTGTGCAGGATATGAATGTTCCAGTGGTGGTTCAACAACCCCTCCCACCATCCCCTGAAGCATACATAAGCCCTCCTGAGCCGTACGGAGGTTGTGTGGAGACGTGCGCGGACTTTCTCATGCAGTGTTCGCTCGTCTTCGCACAACGTCCCGTCATGTACGCGTCAGATGCTAGTAAAGTAGCTTATGTGATTAATCTGCCTGTTTTTATTGTTTTTGTCAAAACAACTATTTAGAAAGTTATTTAGAAAGATTTTCCAATGTTCTATAACCTTTGGGAAAAATATCAAATTTTTCACTTGAGGGAAGTTATTGCTATATTTGTATGATGTTTTCAGATTTTTCTTTTTGGTTTAGGAGACGATTGATTCCAAAGATGGTGCCATACCTGTACCAGAACAAGCAGGCAAAACCATCAGCAAGAAGGACAAGTCAAACGAGCTGGAAGCCATCCAAATCCATGTCCCAAGGTTCCATAAATGTTGCAGAGAAATTATTGGACAACAGTACTTTATCACGTCAGAAATATGACTGTCACATGTGAATAAGTAACATCTACTGTTGTCATGTTTTGAACTGTAATGGAAAAAATGCAAAGATTTCCAATTGACAAATGAATGTGAGACAATATTAAGCCCCATTATATCAAAATAAAGTTTGTTTATCTGCCAAAAATGTGAGTTGTCCATTGAACAACTGCAGATGGAAAATTTTGAAAAACAAAAACTGATTAATAACATTCTGTTTACCAAAATAGTAAAAGTAAGTCCCTTTGGCTGCTCCCTTGTTTGCACTTGGGGTCGCCACAGCAAATCCAAGGTGGATCTGCATGTTGAATTGGCATAAGTTTTATGCCGGATGCCCTTCCTGACGCAACTCCACATTACATGGAGAAATGTGGCAGGGGTGGGATTTGAACCCAGAGCCTTCTGAACTGAAACCAAGTGCATTAACCACTTGGCCACCACCCCTGCATTCTGTTTACCAAAATAAGAGACTCAAATAAATGTTTATCAACAAATAAGCAATTATTCTTTTTGACTTTCAATTAAGCAGCCACATGGGATGTGCAGCCAGTACATTCTGAGTGCCGGTCCCAAGCCTGGATAAATGAGGAGGGTTGCGTCAGGAAGGTCATCCGGTATAAAACAAGCTAACCCAACTATGCAGACTAAGAATCGACTTTCCATACCGGATCGGTCGCGGCCCAGGATACCAACGTCCGCCACGGGTGCTGTTGCCCAACAGGGTGCCGGTGGAAATCGGGCTACTGCTGGGCGAAGACGATGAAGAAGAGGAGGAGAACGTTTCCACAAACAGTGGGAGAAGAAAACTAGAGGGTGGAAATGAGAGTGGGGACTTTGAATGTTGGTAGTATGACTGGTAAAGGGAGCGAGCTGGCTGATATGATGGAGAGGAGAAAGGTAGACATAATGTGTGTGCAAGAGACCAAGTGGAAGGGAAGTAAGAGCAGGAGCATTGGTGGTGGGTACAAGTTGTTGTACCATGGTGAGGACAGGAAGAGAAATGGTGTTGGGGTCATTTTAAAGGAAGAGTAAGTTAAAAGTGTGTTGGAGGTTAAGCGAGTATCTGACAGGGTGATGAGTGTGAAGTTGGAAATTGAAGGGGTGATGATGAATGTCATCAGTGCATATGACCCACAGGTAGGTTGTGAGATGAAGGAGAAAGAAGATTTCTGGAGTGTGTTAGATGAGGTGGTGGAGAGTGTGCCCAAGCATGAAAGAGTGGTGATAGGAGCGGACTTCAATGGGCATGTTGGTGAAGGGAACAGAGGTTATGAGGAAGTAATGGGTAGATATGGTATCAAGGATAGGAATGGGGAAGGACAGATGGTAGTTGATTTTGCAAAAAGGATGGAAATGGCTGTGGTGAATACCTACTTTAAGAAAAGGGTGACATATAAGAGTGGAGGAAGGAGCACTCAGGTGCATGACATTCTTTATAGGAGATGCAATCTAAAAGAAATCAGAGACTTGGTGGTGGAATGAAGAGGTCCAGGAAAGCATAAGGAGAAAGAGGTTGGTGAAAATGCTTTGGGATAGTCGGAGAGATGAAGAAAGTAGACAGAAGTACAAGGAGATGCGGTGTAAGGCAAAAGGCAAGGGTGGTAAAAGATGCACATGGTAATGTGCTGACAAGTGAGGAGTGTGTGCTGAGAAGATGGAGGGAATATTTTGAAGAGCTGATGAATAAAGAAAATGAGCGAGAGAAAAGGCTGGATGATGAGAGTAAATCAGAAAGTACAAGAGATTAGTAAGGAAGAAGTGAGGGCTGCTATGAAGAAGATGAAGAGAAGAAAGGTAGTTGGTCCAGATGACATTCCAGTGGAGGCATGGAAATGTCTAGGAGAGATAGCAATAGAGTTTCTAACCAGATTGTTTAATAAAATCTTGGAAAGTGAGAGGATGCCTGAGGAGTGGAGATGAAGTGTGCTGGTTCCTATTTTCAAGAACAAGAGTGATGTGCAGAGCTGCAGTAACTACAGAGGCATAAAGTTGATCAGCCACAGCATTAAATTATGGGAAAGAGTAGTAGAAGCTAGGCTTAGAAAACAAGTGAAGATCTATGAGCATCAATATGGTTTCATGCTGAGAAAGAGCACTACGGATGCAATGTTTGCTCTGAGAATACTGTTGGAGAAGTACAGAGGCCAAAAAGAGTTACATTTTGTGTTTGTGGACTTAGAAAAAGCTTATGATAGGATGCCAAGAGAAGAGCTGTGGTATTATATGAGGAAGTCTGGAGTGTCAGAGAAGTATGTTAGGGTAGTGCAGGACATGTACAGGAATAGTGTGACAGTGGCAGGGGCGTGCTGGGAACATTTTTCAGCCCGGGAGTTTCATATCCAACCGGCCCAAAACCGTCAGCGCACAGAGATAATAAGAGTTCTGCTGTGGCATTTCAATCCAGCATTTATGTGCTGACTGACTGTGAAAATCAGGTGGCTTATAATAGAAAGTAAAAGCTAGTTAGTTAAAACAAGAACGGTATTGTTAACTCAACATTTTTGGCCATTTTTCAGCCAATTTTTCACTCCTGCGCGAATTTTTTGGAGTGCGCCGAGTTTCAGCTTAATCGTGCGTCCTGCATCGTGCAGTCTACATGGAGTAACGAGCTGTGTTTAACATCTCACGACCACCTCCTGATGGGGAATCATATGGTCGGTTGAATATCAACACTG